>NC_138673.1:9946321-9972357 GCF_964273445.1 Streptopelia decaocto | reverse complement strand
GAAGGCTGTATTCTGGATGGGTGTGGGGGGTTTTGATGAGAAGCTATATCACGCTCAAAAACTTACCAGGCAGTGAATTTCAAAGAGAGGAAACATGCTATTGAATATTGCAAAAGCTACCAAAAGGAAAATGAAGAATGCTTTTCCGATGATACTTAGTTTTTCTCTGTTCGGCATATCTTTGCCATTTGTGGATGGAATTCTCTCTGAAATGAGATAGAGTATTTCAGATGTGTTTACAAGTCTTTGACAGTTCAAAATTTTCTTCATTTTGGTGAGGTTGGGTTAAGTTAGGTGGACCAGAGCAGAGGAACAATTCAGAGCCTCCTGTGGACTTTCACGGGAGGATGTAAATCTCTCCAGAATCTCAGAAACTTTTCACTTTAAAATATCTTTCAGTTCCAGCCTGGTCCCCAGATGAAATTGGTGTGTAAGCCCAGACACAGCAGTGAGGTTTGTAACTTCCCACTGTACGGGAAGCCGGGAACCCTCAAATTGATACTTACCCTCTAAAGTCTGGTTTTCTTGGTGTGCACGCAGGACAGTTGAACTCTCTGCAAAAGCTTTCACCTTGGGCAGCTTTGCTCTTGTAACATAGTTTGATGTCCTTGCCAGAAACACTGGAAATAAAAAGAAGTTTGAAAACCTGTTGTTTGTTTCTGCTTAAATGAAGCACCAGAAGCAGCGAGAGTTAGAATGACTTGCATGCTGACACAGTTGGCAAGAGGTGGCAGCATACTTGGCAACGTGCAGTGAAGTACTAGGATGCTTTTCTTGCTTGTATGGAATTTCCCAATGTACAGAATTTTCTATATGTGTTCATATTGGAAACTATATTTGCCAAACCCTCCTTCCCAAAGGAACTGAACATGATGACATGGAATTGTTCCAAGACCTGAAGCTTTCAGTAGTATTAATTCTGGATCTTTACTTTCTTGTAGTTTTGTTGTTATTGGGTTTTCTTTGCTGAGGTGTCAGCTATATGAAACTGAAAACCGCTATCCTCCGACATACCTAAACATATATTTGCTACGTTGAACTTTTTACCTTTTTCTCTATGAATAAATTTTCTCTGAAACTTTCTTCTGTGGTGTGTTACTAAAAGACAGGTGTGGCCCATAGCAGCGTTCCTGCCTGCACTGGTGGCGACTCTGAGGCTCCGCAGGGTACATTTCTCCACTGTCTGGTTCATCAAATCTCCATCCATCTTGTCCACATACAGCAGATTTACTTGCACAGATCTTCGAAGACTAAAGCATTCCAGAGTGATGACTTTCTGGGTTCTGTTTAACTTTCCCTTGGTTGCTGCTATCCAAGGGTCTGTAAAAGGATAAGAAACATTAGAAATGGCTGATCTTAAATTATTTGCAGTCCTTCTTGCAAAAGGTTCAGGCCAGCACAGTTAGCGATGAGGGATGGACTGCTGGGAACTTTGGAGACAGCTCGCTGCTAATGCTACAATGAGGAAAATTCAAAGAGGTTCTCTGTGTTTAATTCCTTTGGTGGTTTTTTTTTGTCAGACTAGTTTTATTCTTAATGCTCAAGCACAGTAAGTTCTGCACTCTGGAGGACAACATTTTAACTCTATGATAGCACTGAGTAGTCACCAGACAGACCCCTCTGTTTGGGGTCCCTGTTGCCTTTGGGGACTCAAAAGGTTGTGTGGGAGCTAAGACCCTTAATCGAGGCACTCAGGTGCTGGAACCTCAAAGTTTCAGATTTTATATATCATTACTGACAGCAAGTGACACCAACCATCAAAGGTTAGTATAATGGCCTCTGTTTTTTAGCAAGACGGAGCTAATGTTTTTCATGACCTCTTGTATTCTTTTTGGTCAGGTGGCTGAGGAGTAGCTGGGACAGCTGGAAATGTTCCCCACGCCGTACAGAGCCCTGACAACTTTCCTCCTCCAGCGGCTCCTTACCTTGCACGGAGACGTTCAGGCTCCTTTCGCTGCCAGGGATTTCTGAGGCACTTTCCACCTGACATCTGTGGCCTCTGGGCTCTGAGGAGATGGAAGGAAGGATGAACCACTTCAGTTACAGCACACAAGTCAGTACTACCCTCTTTTAGTAACTGATTTTAAATGTCAACATTTTGCTGACAGCAAAGGTGCAAGAATTTGAGGTGAAGGCGTATGGATTAAAGACTTAGTTCAGCAGATACATTTATTCCTTATATTACATAAGTTAGTCTCTTACAAAATCCTTAGTTTTATTCAGTTAGAACTTGCAAACGTGAACAACTCACCTTTTATGCCGAGATTGTTGTATGCAAACAGTAAGGTAAATATTAATATTGTATGCATAATTGCATCTTATCTTGGTAGTCTTGAAGCCTTTTTTATCTTTACTGCTCTCTTTGAATAATGTTGTTAAGGTGTTTAAGCAGATATCGAGCTGATTAGTAGAGATCCTGGAATAGCTCTGTAGTCATATATTCCTGTTCAAAATTCCTGCACCTTTAACCTGGTCAACATATGGAGGGTTTAAAGTTAAAGCCTGAATTCACTGTAGATTGTACTAATCTCTAATTTCAATCCAGTCAGGAGAAATGTGGAATTTGATAAAAAATAGACCTGAAAAAAAATCTTATCTGTCAGTCAGATTTCTTTCCAGCAGGTGTGTCACAAATGAGCCTTGGTCCTGGACAGGGGGCCCAGAGTTAAGCTCTGAAATGGGAGGAACAGCAAAACGTTGCGTCTCCTGGGTCCGAGACACGCTGAGGTCCTGGCGTGGGCTGCGGGACACTGGTTGCCGTGGGGCTGAGCTCCTTCTAGAACGGGGCCCCATGGCAACCGCCCCAGTGCCGAGGGCAAACAGAACCCTTTCCTGGAGCCTCCTCCCCCAAAGAGGGGGGGAATGAAGCAGCACCACATAACCCCTCACCGGCCCCACCTGCCCTCACAGGGCTCCAGGAAAGATGAGCCTTCCCGCAGGTCTGGGACAGCTCTGAAAGGGGACAGGGACAAAGCTGCAAAGGGTCACGAGCGCTGGCAGGGACTTCCACCGGAGCTCTGGCACGGGGAGAAGAGATGCCAAGCAGGATGGTCATTTTAAGCATATACATAGAGGCAGCCTCCAGAAATAACAGAAAATTATCAGGCTACTGACTGCATCTTAATGGCAAAGTCCTGGTGAGATTGCTGTAGGCTGTTGGGCGGTTTTGTAGAATTGGCATTTTCTGCGTTAGACACAAGGTGGCGGTGGAAATCACTTTTTCCTCCAAAGCCTCTGGCTTTCAAATGCTGAATAACCCCAGGTTTATGTCCTTGATCACAAAAGGAGAGAATATCGTTGTTCAGTCTAAAATAACCCCTGACATTTCAAATGACTGATAGTCTAGAGACTCAAGAAAATGTTTCCATAAGCATTGATAATGCCAGAAGATGTTTAAGTTTAAAAAGGGGGCAAATGGAGTGGCAAGAGCTTGCATGTCAATATTTATTTTGCATGTGTATTTTGTTTAGATATTCATGGTGGGTAAGGATGGATTATAGTATAAATATTTAATATTTACAATCTATCACGTGGTATAAAAAACAGATTCTCTTTGCACTCCTGCAGGTTTTTTGGGTGTATTCAGCTGTTTTAGTTCAATGTTTTTTTCATTTAAAATTGAAAAGCCCATAGTAGAAGTGAAAAAACACCAAAACCAACACCAAACCAACACTATGGTGAAGGTGTAAAAGCTGAGCAAGTTCGAGCACCTGCAGCAGCCTGGCCAGCGGGAGGGACATTTGACCTGCTCCATACCCAGCGGGGCTTCCTGCTCAGTGGCCCCTCGTGTCTGATTGCTGTATTTGTTTAGAACTGACATTGGTTACCATCAACTGCAACTGGACACCAGCCATAACGTGTGGCTGTAGAATAAGGAGACTGTTCACCATTCCCCAGTGTCAACACAGTAAGAATTTGGAGGCATTTGTTAGTGATGAGCCCTGAAAACAGGCAGAGACTGTTAGAGTTCTGCAGACTGACATTGCGTTTCTGATGTTTGAAATCTTCTGTACCATCTTCTACAGAGTTAAACATGATTTTGCTCTAAAAAGTGATCCCTTTCTGTCTTCTATTCCCTGCCAGGAGGTGAGTTGTGCCAGGATGGCTGGTGTCACTGACCCCCCTCACCCAGGACGATCTTTCCTGTGTTTGCACTGGTGATGTTATCAGAGCCGGGGGAAGAGACGTGTAACCCTAACTTGGTGTCATAAAAGGTAATAACGTTTTCTTGTTGTTTTTTTTTTTTTTGCAATTATTTACTTGCATTATTAAGGTTACTCTTGATTTTTTGAGCAAATGTGTGTGTGGGGGGGTTGTACATGTGAACAGTGCATGTGCTCCTAAGTCATGTAAGAGTAAATAATGTACTGTGTACCATTTCTGAACATAACAGAAGAAAGTCATGCATTTAACCAACCCCCAAAAGCAGAAATATGGTGACAACTAAAAATCTGATAAAACTACTGGAAAGTATGTCTGGACTTTGTGAAGCAATGTGTTCATATTGAAACACATATCATTGCTGCCCACAATTCAAAGCTTGAACACATTTTTAACTAGTCCTCTCTAACTGCTTCAATTTGGAATTGCAACAAATTTTGAAACCATTTCTGCTTCTACATAAGTCAGCAAAGTTCAGCAGGTGTCCTAAATGCAGGATTTATTCAGCATGGCCACTAAGAATTGCTGGGTGTTCCTTGCTCCGCAGTGTATTCCACATCACTTACTGTAATTCCTCCCAAATTGTCTTTCCTTGTAAGAAACGTTCCACCAACGCTTGCTCACAATGAGGAGAGGTTTTTAGTGCTGCCTTCAGTAGGTAGGAGCAGGTGGGAAAGCCCAAAGCTTTTGTTTGCCTGTGTAGAATTCACACAATGGAGTATTTGGGCTCTGTCCTGTGCTGTATGGATGGAGGGTGCTGGCAGCTGTCCCGTGAGGTGTGCACGGGGATCCGTGAAAGAGCCCAACTATCACCGTTTTAATGATAAATGAAGTGCTGCTTTAGGGCCACCGAAGCTGAGGGTGGTCCGGGGCTATTCTTAGTGTCTAATTTCAAAAGCACCTTCCAAATCCAGGTTGATGTATTTCATTTGCTCTTTTGCACATGTTCTTTTCTCTTTGCCCATGAATGGGAGAGTTGCTGCAGGATTTAATTACATGTAGCAATCACTCCTCCAGCAGCATTTGAATAGTATTTAAGACCTGAAGGGGTGAGCTGGGCAGGGCAGGCAGGCAGCGGGCAGGTTTTAGCATGACCGGGGTGCTCAGAACGCTAGACAGGATGAACTAAGCACCTGTCGTAATCTCGGATTTTGTAAGTTCAGTTTATAATCAGTGGTTTAGGACACAGCCCCTCAGCCTGCCAAGCACTCCCCCTCACCTGGCTGAGCTGGGATTTAGTCCAGGCTACGACTAAGCTAACCTTGACGAGTCTTCTCTTTTAGCTCCTTCATTCAGATGTTTAACTGGAAGAAGATTCTTTATGTAAAAGATGTATCTACAGAGATACAAATAAAAATGTCCGTGACCTGAACAGTTTTCTAGATTTAGTCCTGATGGAGGTGGGAGCATGGTCTGTTCCCCATAACAATATTATTGAACTTGCATTGCTTATTCCATTTCAATTTCTGTAATGCATCCATCTTTAAACACAGCTTGAAATCAGCAGGAGCGTTAAGTCTTTATACCGTTGCCCCTCTACGGAGCGAGCAGCCAAGGGTCAAAGAACGAGCAGGAAACGCTCCGGCAGCGCCGGGGCCGCTTCGCGAGTCCTGGCCACGTGTTATCCGCCCGGGAGAGGACACCTGGGCCCCGTTACCGGCCGCGCTGGCTGTCGGTCCCGCAGCCGCCCTGTGCGGGTTCCACGCAGCGATTTGGGGACCGGAGGCGAGCGGGCCCCCCGGGGCGAGCAAGGACCGCGCCAACCGCTCCCGGGGGGAGCTGGGGGGGTGTGTGTGTGTGAGCAAGCCCAGCCGGCAGCGCCTCCCCCGCGCCAAGAGCCAGTGGGCGCGCCGAGCCGGCCGCTCAGGCCATAGGCGTCCCCTCATTGGTCACGCCCCGCGTGCTGCCTGATTGGTCACGCCCCCCGCTGCGTTCCCGCCGGGAGCCAATGGAGCGGCGCCGGGAGAGGCGGGGTTAGGGGTGGCTGACCTGAGGTAACCCCTCGCATCACACCACCGCGGGGGCGGAGCCGCGCCGGGGGGCGGGGCCGCGCGGTGAATGGGGGGTTCGCGCCGCGCCCCCGCCTGCCCCGCCGCCCAGCGCCAGCCCGGGGGCCCGCCGCGCCTCCGCCGCTCCCGGCACCCTGAGGTGAGCGCCCCGCGCGATGGGGACCGCGGGGCCGCGTGTGCGCCGGGAGCTCGCGGGTGCCGGCGCTGCGCGGAGCCGCGGGGCGGGGCCGGGCCCGGGGGAGCGCGGGCCGCGCCGGTCGGTGCCGCCGGCTTTGTCAGCGCCGCGCGGGCGGGCGGGCGCGGCGCTCGGGGGCTGCGGGCGCCCCGGGGCCGCCTTGGGCTGGGAGCGGCCCGGAGCGGCCCCGCTCCGCGTGCGGAGGAAGGGAAGGGGGTTCCCCGGCGCGGGGATGCGGCGCGGGCGGCCGCCCGGCGCGGAGCCGGCCCTGCCCACCGGAAGAGCCGGCCGGTGCGGCGGGGAGCTGCCGGGCCGTGCGCCGCCGGGCTGGCCCGGGGGGCGCGCTGGCTGCAGCCCCGGCGGGGAACAACAGGTTGGTTGTGGCTTTGCAGCGGGCGAGGGAGTTAATTCACAGAAACCAGCCCGGGTGTGCTGGGGCCGCCAGGTCGGCGCAGGGCTGGAGCGGGAGGCGCTGGCTTGGCCAGCACGGGCGGCTTCTCTGGGCTCGTCCTTCCATCTCCGGTGGGATTTCGGATCTAAGGGAAAGAGTTCGGGGCCTGTTTCTGCAGAGGAGCTGGTGGGAGCCCTGGGAATGCTCTCTGGAAGGTGCTGCTGGGTGCTTAAAACAATAAAGCTGTAAAAGCAGATTTGTAGAACAAAACAAATTATTCTTCCCTTTCCTTGCATACCGTTTCTTAAATCTTCTCAAGAAACTTTAAAAATGAAATATACCACGTTTAAAAACTGAAAAGTGATCCAAAGTAAAGTTGTAATCTATTCCAGTTTAGCAGGCTGTAAATATTCAGGAAACCATTTAAGTTATGCCCAGTTCTCTCAAAGACAGTGCGATTTAGACACAGGCTTGAGTGTTTTAGCAAACTAGGATAGCTGTAAATATAGGCTTATTTTTTTTTGTCTTTATGTGTTTTTTTGGAAGTGACATGGGTATGTTTTACCTGAGGACACCTAGGAGGTGTATATTCTACCAGCGTGTTTAGCTTTATGTGTCTAATACGGATACAGCAGATCTTAAAACTTCTAACCCGTGGACACACAGTCTGCGAAGTACCTTTGGATACATTGAAAGCACAGGAAGGTGGCAGGAGTTTGGCGCCGCTGAGCCCGTGTCAGCGTGGGAAGGGAAGCGACGCGGGTGTTGAGCGGGAGGCTCGGCTCAGGTGGGCAGGCTGGGCCCTGTGGAGCCGAGCGGCACCGGGAGCCCTTTGGGGACCCTTTGGGGACCCTTTGGTGCTCGGTGGCCCGTCCTGGTGCAGAAATTCTCTCTTTGCTTTCCGATCTGGAAACTCACGTCCAGCCCTGGGACGGGTGAGCACGCTGCAGGTTTTTTGTCTTCAGTAGAAGCATTAAGCAGTCAGCTCGTCACACAGGTGCCATCTATTTTTACTTTGTTTTTACCTGTTTTGTCCTATTGGTTCCTTTACTTGTGTTCGTTCAGTTGGGGTGGTGAGAGTACACCTCCATTTAATTGTTTTTAATTATTTGTGTTGATTAACAATACCACAGATCCCTGGGCTTTGCACGTGAGACCCTTAAATAAAACTGGTTTTGTTAATTTCCTTTTTATATGACTTCTCAATGTTGTGGAGGCACTACTCTGATTCTTTGAAAGAACTACAACTCATTTTCACTGGAACAATAATGTTCTTTTCAGTAGTGCAATTGTCTTCAGGATGGGGTGGCTTGGGAAAACTAGAAGCTTCATTTCCAGCTGACATTATGTGAGTTTTGTGCCCAGGTGCGTTTGACATTAATAAAAATGCTCTTAAAATGAAACTGTTACGAAAACTCCTAAAGTTCGATATTTTTACATGTGCGTTTCACTGTCAAGCAAAAAAAATTTACTAATGATAGTGGTAGAGCTGTGGAGAAGTGAATTGGGTTTTGTTTCACCTCAGGCAAAACCGGATACGTTACTGTTTGAATTGAGATTGCACGATGTTACCTGTTCTTTGCAGGATCTCAATCTGGATCCTTCTGGAACTTGCAGGGTTTTTTAGCATGAAGTTCTCCCTCTGCAGACGCCGGCTGGTCCGACAGCGTTAGAAACTATAGCGAATGCAAGATGCGGCGGTTTGCAGCACCGAAAGCACGAGGCTCCTGTGAAGAGCTCTCCAAGAAAGTTCACGTTTTATTTGGCCCCAGACAATGCTGAAATTAATATGAACAACGAATTTCAGCATGCTGAGAGCAAGCTGAACGTATGTCTAATTCAGTACAATATTGAGTTAACAGCTGATTGCAAAACTTTAGCAGAACTCCTGACTTTGGGGTTGGAAGCGCGTTGGTAGATGGACGTGAACGGCTTCATGGCCAAGTGACTGCTCTGGAACCCGCTGAGCAAACAGAGGTTTGGGTCGAGTTGTTTGAGGGCGGCATTGGGGAGTGTTTGAGCGAAACGCTTCGTTGCCCGTTCCTCTGTTTCCTTCTCTGCTTAGGGGACTAAAAGAAAACCCTTGAAACTTATTAACATATAGGTTCTTGAGGTTAGAAAAAGGAGGTTTTGTTCGTTAAGAAAGGGTTGAAGTTAGTTCGGCAGCATCTCAGATGCTTCAGCGCTGATAACGGTGCCGACAGTAAATCTGTCTGGATGAAATTCTCCAGGAGTGATGTGATGCCGGGATAAATAGACACGTAAATATTGTCTTTGTGTGTATGTGCACAAGCAGGATTTGATTAAACTTGGTGCTATCTGAGCTAGAAGTCCTGCCCAAGCACCTCAGTTAAATCTCCCTGTGTGGTTTAGTTTCTGCAGGCAGGTTTGCGGCCTCCACAGCCACGCTTCCCCTTCTCCCTCTCCGCCCTCACAAAGGCAGAGGGATCCACCCTTTTCATGCTTATGTTGGACAGATATTTGTGGCTTTTCAGTCATAAAATGGTCAAGTACGGCTGTGTAAAATGAACTGCCCGTGGCCCCAGTGACACGGAGTTTGTGGGAGTAGTGATGTCAACACAGGGTTTGATCTGAATAATTCAGTCAGGTACATTCATGGCAAAAGTGCATAAGCCAGTCGGATCAGTTTTTAATTCTCAGTTGCTGATGAAAAGAACATGGTGTTTAAAGATTGCGCTGCCTATAAATTCCTTGTCTGTGCTCTAATTAAAACTACAATCATGTCCTATTTGTGTTATAACGTGGTCCTGTTTTGCCTGTGCACCGGATGAGCGCTGTCATGTTCCTATCGAACCCATGGCGCTGCGGCCCCGTGCCTGCCCTGGCACGGCTGTAATTAGCAGGAGTGACGGGGATTTCCCGCCGGTTTAGATGTCAGTGAGACGTGAGGGTATCAAAACAGTTCTTGCCGCGGAGTGAAATACCTGTTGGGAAAACGGGGCCCTGAGATGAATGTCCCCTCGTCTCGTCCTTGTCTGTACTGCTGTGTCACTGTTCGTTTTACAGGTAAACTACTGGGGGTTTTATCTGTTAAAATACAGTGTGTATATATATAATATGGTTGGCTGTGTCTTCTAGCCACCAGTTATCATTGGGTTTGGCTCCTGACTGTGGGCTGGACCCGCACCCCGCGGTTCCGTCCCCGTTGCTCTGACCCGCAGTGAGCAATCTGCTCTGCTTCTACCTGTGGCTTTTTCACAGCAGTTTAGTGTTTGATTATTCCTGTGATCGGGGAAAACACACACAGAATATTCTTCATCATCATCATCATAATTTTTACTTGTTCATTCTTTTCCAGTTCGTTTTGGAAGTGGATAACTGCTCAGGTTGCAAGAATAACAAGAGGTGAGCGCGTTCCCAGTTTCATGATGTGTGATTTGCAGCTGTGTGGTTACCGTGTGAGTGCCCGGCAGAGCGGGGCACCCCAGGTCTTTGTCCCCATCCCTCCTGTCTTTGTGCTCTGAGGTGCTCCTGTGTTTTCTCCATCTCCTGCTCTTTCCTCAGTTGTTGTTTGTTTTTCTAATTTTGAAGAAAATGCATTAATTTTCTGCTGGAACAGCACTGAATTGTTGATACTCAAAGTCCTCAGGCCCAGAGGAAGGAATTCTGGCTTGAGATGTGCCTGAGCTCTTGGTTTGGGAAGCCGAGATCATATTTTGGGGTGGCAAACTGCACCTTCAGCCCATTCTTCTTCTTGTGCCCAAGTGCCCTTGAGCACAGCTGGAGGTGCCTCGGCGCTGAACCCGTCCTAGGCCTGGCCTAACCCGCCTGGCCCTGTGCTGGATCTGCTCCCCAGACTTGGGAGATCAGCTCAGATTCCTGAACGAATCCTAAGAAACAGGTCTGCTGACAAAACGTAGGAGCTCATGTGTCTTGCACCCGTCCAGGGCCGTGAAAAAGGTGGGTTTGACTTATCAAATCCATCATTTGATGCAGTAAATGTGATCAATAACTAACAAACTCACAAAAAAATAATAGCAAAACAAAAATTTTGGATTTCTGGTCATTCGTTTGTATGTGGTGTTTGTTTGGTTTTTAAGTGCTTTGTCTAATCTGGCAGGTTCTGCAACAGATCAGAACGACCGGCTGCTTTGATACTATAGTCCTTGTGCAAACAGGAAAGTCAGTGATTACAGCAGAAGTGACTATTCTTGGTCCTGGACTCCTATCTGGGTTCAGATACGGTGTTTTAACATTGCATTCCCTATCAGAGTGACCCTTGCTGGGTCTTCTTTGTTCTGCGATAGCAGGTATTAACCTGGGCGTTTGGGTTTTTTTGCTTCTTTTGTCCCTCTTAGCGCTGAGAGCCCAGTTTGTACGAGCCATGGAAGAGTCTTCGCAGCCCCCGAAGCCCCTGGAGATGAACCCTCACTCTCGCTTCATTATTGGCTCCGTGTCGGAGGATAACTCGGAGGATGAGACGAGCTCCTTGGTGAAACTCGATCTGCTGGAGGAGAAGGAGAGGTCTCTGTCGCCCGCGTCTGTCTGCTCCGATTCCCTTTCCGACCTGGGACTCTCTACCGCTCAGGATGGCCTGGCGAGCCATATGAGGTACGGATCAGATAGTACTGTGGGTCAGCCTTCGGCCTTCTTACCCCATCCATTCCAAAGATAATTCAAAGGTTCAACTCGACATCCAGGTTTGGCCCAAAGTGTTTTTGTTGTTCCAAGACATCTTCTGGCATTGTGTTTCAAAATAACCGCTTGTATGTTTATCTGTATCAAAACCTTAAGTTTTCCCTTGGTTTTAGTGAAATATCTGCCTGCATTCCTCCAGCACCCTTCAGACATCTCGGCTGTTGGGCGTTACGGTGGGCTCGCCGATCCCGCCTGCCTCTCGGCCCGGCTTTCAGAATTGAAATGTGCTGACCGAGATCTTTACAGTTTTCGCTCGTGTGTGTGTTTTAGATGGGCCGTGTTTGCTGAGAACAAGGACGTTATTTGCTCGTTTGTCTTTGTGTGGGATTTGCCGCTTTATAGGCAGCCAGCAGGACCCCCGGCTAAAATCAATGAGTCCGTATTGCTCGGGATGTGTTTTGGTTTGGATGGAGACCGCGGCTCAGGCTGCTCGCAGGCAGCTCGGGGGCGTTAACTCCTGCGCCTCATCCTCTATCGCTCAAATGAACTGTGAGTCTGGTGTTTCGAGATCACGATGTTAATATGTACTCACCAAAACACCTCTTCCTTTTTATGTTGTCGCTGATTTGTCTGCCACTAGTGGGATGTGCCTATTGGGATTTTCTCTGTTACAGTCAATGCATCTTGTACTTCTCAGTGTGCGTACAGATCAGTTTCTTGGTGGCTGAAATGTAGTTTTGGACAGCGTCAAAAACCTTCTGAACATCTGAATTCACTGCAGCGACTGACAGTCCCCCATTCGCAAGGCTTTTAGCATGTGCGGGAGGAAATGTATTTATGTTTAGGAAGGATTTGTCCTTGGTGTCTTCCAGCTGGATGTAATTTAGTACCTTTTTGTCTGCTAGGTCCTTCCAAATAGGTTTGTGGTTGGGTGTTCTGGTGCCTTTCAGTCTTGGACTCTCCCAGCAGATTCTCCGGTGGTCAGAACCAGATGTGGAAGAGCTCCCTGTTGAGCACAGTCTCTGCTTTTGTACACGTGCCTTCCCGTCCCAGGAGTGAACAGGACAGTCTGAATCCCACTCTATTTGTGCCGAACGATCCCTCGCTACCTTTACGTTGTTGCTTTTGAAGAAATGGTTGGTTCCAAAAAAAGGCTTCTGGCTTTTACTGACCAGTAGTAGATATTTCTATGACCAGCTAATCTTTTCAGCTTGGTCTTCTGTTTTGCTGGTTTCTGTGCATGTTCAGATTAAGGAGGTTTAATGTGTCCTTTTGTTGGTGTTCCCTTCCCGCTGCAGCCAGACGGGAGCAGACTCCTTGGCTTGGGGCAGGAGGGGACAGTGCTCCAGCTTTACAGAGTTGTTGTGGCCGTACTGATGGACATATTAAGCCAATTGGCAGCAATATAACAGATATAAAATCTTAACGCAAATTTAAAGGGGATTACCTTTCCAATGGCTGCCAGTTCTAATAATTTGGCAGGACAAAAGGTAATTTTGAAGCAGGAAAAGGTCTAGCCCTGTAACTGTAGGTGTTTTAGGAACAGAAGAAGCTGGATGGAAACAGAACCATTAGCGTGGAAACAGACAATAGGAGAGCAAGAAAATCAAGCAGCTTGTAGGCCACGGCCTGGCGTCAGAGCTGTAACGCAACAGGTGCGCAACCTTGAGCACCTCTGTTGTAACTTGCTTACTTTGGCACTCTCTTTGGAGGGTACTTGACTTGCAGTTGAGTTGGAGAGAAATGCCAATTCAAATAATAGAAGTTACAGTATTATAGGCTGTTTTTCTAAGATAAGGATGAGTTGGAGGAGTTTTCCAGGATGGTCATCCCTTTCATCACAATATTTCCAAATCCTGTTTGCAGATAGAGAACCAGAGGCGAGTTCCCCGGCTTGCCCGCGGCTCCTCTGTGGCAGCGAACCGGGGGAACACGGGTGCTCTGCTTCCTTTTGCTGATCACAAAGACATGACACGCTCTGAAGTGACAAAGACAAATTAATGGGGAGTTCTGTAGTTTGACTAATGGGTCAGTGAAGGTCCAAGGGAGTGTTTGAAGAAGTTGCCAGGTATCTTTCCATTTGCAGGTTGGTTTCACACAGGAGGTTTTGCTCAGCTTGTGTTGGAGCGGGGTGGCTCTGCTGCAGAGAAGCCCTCCTCAGGGAACAGTCCTGTCTGAAGCCCGAAATTGAGCCAGCTGCAGGGGGTTTGTGGGTGCACCTGAGCTGTGCTTTTCCCTCCTCGTAGAGCACGTCGGGCAGTACGTCTGTTGCTCTGGTAGCTGGAGAGCAGGGATTCCTTCCTGCAGCAGAGGAGGGCTGGAAAGTGGGGTTGTCAGCCAAGCGGGTTGTCACCGCTCTGAGGAGCACGATGTCAATATTAAAATGACTTTGATAACTAGAAATGCTCTTCTTTGGCCACCAGCTCTCATGAACTGTCCTGTTCGCGCTATTTTATAGCGTATCATTCCAGCAGAGGCCAAATTGCCATCTTTGTGAAAGATGCTCAAGCCTCTGATGCCACGCGGGGGTCTCGTGGCCGTCGTGCCCCACATGGGACCGGTCACCCGAGAGCCCCCGTTCCGGTGGTGACAGGCACAGCTGCTTCTCTCTTGCTCGCAGACCCCGTAAGGAGCGCCGCCCCGCTGCCGTTCCGTGAAGCAGCGCGCTTCCAGCGGCGTGTTTGGTGTGTGCCCAGTGCCTGCGGTTTGCTGGTGTCCGTCGGCGCTGGCAGGGTGGCTCAGGGCCCGCTCATGCGCCGGGGCCGTGGTGTCCGGTCGATATTCCTGCCCCGCGGCAGCCGCCTGTGCGCCAGCTCCCATTCCTCCCCGAGCACGCGGGGTGTGTGTGCGCCCTGCTGCTCCCTCTATCGCCTTATTGATCTTGTTAAGTGTTTGTGCTCTTGCTAAAGACAGTCTTGCTGGGACAGGTTGTACAATAGAGGCATCCGTGCCACTAGAGATCTATGAAGACCTTTGATTGTGCCAGTTGGCTACTACTATAGAGGATTGAGAAAGCCACGCTCTGATAATGAACTTTAAATTGCTGTGTGGTACATCAGCACTTAACAGAAGTTCAGAGAATCACAGGATGGTTTGGCTTGAAGGGACCTCAGAGACCGTCGGGTTCCACCCCCTGGCCTTGGACACTCCGGGGTTGGGAGTTTGCTTAATGAATTGTTCTTGACTATTGCTAAATTTAGTTCCTAGCTTCAAAGACAACATCTTGTGTCAAATTCTTGTTTAAAATAGAATAAATCCTGCATGTTTATATCCTGGTGTTTATACATTGGGGCTCTGGTTTCATAAGCAATGAAACCTTTGGACGAATTCACCTGACAATCCACTTGCATCAGCTGAAAGCCACATTTTTGGGAGTAGCTCGTCTGTTACCTCTGATGTTAATCCCGCAGAGACTTTAGCCCGTAGTACCTAACAGTGTTTGGACTTCTCAGTAAATAATTGACGTGCTTTAGAAGAACTAATGATGTATTGCAGCAGTTTTGGAGGAAGAGCTGGGTCTGTCTGGCCAGCAGCGTGCTCAGAACACCCGGCTGGCGCTGGGACTGCTCGGACCAGTCTGAGAGTGGTTTGTACCCAGTGCTAAAAGGATCCTTTTGAGCTCATTTTGAATTAAAAAAATTCCACTCCAACTGCTTCTGGTTAGGAGATCACACTATAGAGCATTGATCTTGTAAAACTATAAGTGCCGCTGTAATTGTGTGCATTTTATGCACAGCTGCTTTAGTGTCTGCAAGGCTGATGTTTTTGCTGCCGTGTCCGAGCCTGGCCCAGCTCCATCAAAAAGGGTTGTTGTTGTACCGAGCGGATTCCTCCCTCGCAGGCTCTGGGGCTGAAGGCTGCTCCTCTTCCTCTGCGGTCGGTGCCGTCGGTTGCCATGGCGCTGCTGGTTTTTGCGTTGGGCGTCTTGCTGGGGTTTGCGGCGAATGAAACTGGAATTGCTGCTTGCTGAGACACCTTCCTTCGCCGATGAGCAACTGTTGGCTCAGGAGATGGGGAGAGCGATACCGCTGCGTGTTTCTGCAAGTTTGTGAAATAGAGCTGTGCGTCTTCAAGGAACCCCTGCCAAACAAAGGGGATGGCTTCCTTTTATTACCGGAGTGATGTTGCCATTTCTATTTTGAACTTCAGCCACGTGGAGTGAAAAGTTGAGTTTCCTCCTGTGTCTGTTGGAGAAGAGGAAGCTCGTAAGGTGTTTGGGATTCCCGGTGTTTCTGGTTGTATGGTAACCTGTGGATTACAACTTTTCTCTTACCTGAAAGCTACTCTGTTTGGTGAACAAATACACTTTCAGAGACTTTCATCTGCATATCTCTCAGAAGTAGCTTGCTTCTTATTTTGGTGGAACACACACTTTACTCCCTTTGACCTCAGTTAACATGGGAAATATCATCTCTAAATTCATATATTTGTAGGGAGATTTTGCACAGACTAGCTGGCTGGGATACCACAGCTGTGATGGTGTCTCCTACTTCCTTACTTACCTCATCTTCCTAACTGAAAAGATAACGAAGCGTCCTTTGTCCCCATCGGAACGCTCGTGTGTGCTGCTGGCTGCCTGGCTGTTCTGCGGGGCTGGGACGTGCAGCCGGTGCATTCCGAGACAGGAGGTGTGCAGAACCCCAGCCGTGCCAAAGGCTCCGGTTCCGCTCCGTCTCCGTTGCAGAACCGTCCCTGTGGTCACCGACTGTCACCTTGGTGGTGGGGCTGGACCTGGAGAGCGTGAGGCTGTTCCGGGCACATGTGGGATTTTCATAAGGACGCACAAGTAAAGATCTTCCAGTACTTGGTGGTTTTAGGAACTGGGGTATAAATTTGATTTAAATGTGGCTGCTTATTTGGATTGACATTTGGATTTGCTGGGTATTTTTGAGGGGTGAAAACTTGGTGCACCTAAAATCTGCATCAGTTGCAGTACTTGGTTATTTGAGAGGAATCTTAGGAGCTTATGCTGGTCTGGGCACTGTAGTTTGGACCCAAAGTTAGTGCTGTAGGCTGAAGACCTGCCTTGGTGGCCGATCACATCTGCGTTAGCATGGAAACGAAGTTATTCAGCCCGGGAGTAGGGGAGGGCTGGTTTTTGTTTGGTTGTTTGTTTTTGGTGCTGCATCCTTCATATAATTTCCTGGAATCCTTCGGCTCAGACCTTTGCCAGAGCTCAGTCATTTATTTTGATGTGTAGGTTGAAGCACTGATTTCCAGCAGCACCTGCATTCAAGGCAACTGTTCTATCTCTTTAAAATCGCAGGCAAAAACTGTCTGTGAATAAGCACAGATTGGTGCTTCCTGGTGCCTGTTCTGCCGGGCACACTGACCCATTTACTCCAGCTGCAGAGTTCTCCTGCGCTGGCTGCACCGCGCTCTGCCGCCGCCTCGGTGAAATGGGTTGCTGGGGCAGATCTAAAACCAGGGCAGATCTAAAACCAGGGCAGATCTAAAACTAGAGCAGATCTTATGGGCGCTTCAGCCAGCTTGAGTCCTGCCACCCTGATCAGATACATGTTCCCATCAGCGCTTACATATTTACAAAATGTAAAGCCCAACTTGAGGAGAGCTGCCTTCTCTGCACAGCTTTACAGGCCTAACCTGGGGGGGATGGATCCTTTCGGGGGGTGTGCGTGCTGCAGTCTGCTCGGGGCTGCCATGCAGACGTACCAGCTGATGCATCCACCACCTTCTGAATGCACGGGGCGGCGAGCGGCAGCGCGGGCACGTCCCGCCGCTGGGGTGGCTGCGGGCCGCTGGGATGGCTGCGGGCTGCTGGCCCACGTCCCGCCGCTGGGATGGCTGCAGGCTGCAAGGATGGCTGCGGGCTGCTGGGATGGCTGCGGGCTGCTGGCCGCGCTGTGCGTCAGGTACGTGGCTCTGGTGGACGCTGTTTGCTCTGGGAGGCTGGAGCGGGGAGAACCGCGCAGGCTTTCCTGAGCCTGACAGCAGGCCTGGGCTCCGGAGGGGGGGTGCTTTTCATATGGTATTTGCCATATGGGTTCTGCGTAGCGTTACGTTGAGGAAATGAGCTTTGTAGAGCACGTGTGTTTGGTGAGTATCGTGTGACAGCGGCGCATCCTTGTGCAGCATGTTTTTGTAGGGGTGCTGCAGCAGACCGCGTCCATTGGTTTCCCAGCAGTGGATTCAGCTGGTAGAAGGCACAATGAACGTTTTTAGTCAGTGCTGAAGCTGCTTCTCTAACGTCAAGCTGTGTGTACATGCAGGATTCGTTTCCCTGCAGCCACAGTGGTCAGAAGCTGGTTGGATTGGGGCCTGTGGGTTGGGCTTTTGGAGCACCAGCAAATGTTTGGGAAGCTGTTCTCACGAAACCTGAAAAATAAAATTTCAGTTATACTGTGTATAAATGTTAATTGTGAATCAGGACCAAAACTGAAGAAATCTAATGGAAGTGTTTTATTGTGAAAATGATAGAATATACCGTTTTCTACATGAAATACATACCCAGTAGAGTCACTGAATGTCTGCTGGGTTTTGATGGTCTTACGAAGTGAGGACCAGAAGAGGCGGCGCAGGTGTTATCAAGCAGAGTCTGTAGGTTTGAGCAGCTCTCCAAAGAGGAGCAAAGGCTGAGAGGTGAGAGAGGCACTTAGTTATTAGGTTGATACGTTATGTTGGAGTTATTTTGTTTGCTTAAACTCTTCTTTCCCTGGTATCTTGTGTCTCTGGCTGGTGATTTATTCCCCTTGCCTGCGTTCCTTGGTCCACAGCGTGTCGCTGTCCCCTTTGCCCTCTGCTGACAATGCCCGAGGAAACCGGATCCTGCGGAGCGGTGTGTCTGCGCTGCCCCGGACGCGCGGCCCTGGCTGCGCTCTTATCGCCCGCGCTATTCTTAGTGCCGTCCCTGCAGTGACCTCCCGTGGCCTTCACGGCTCAAGGTTGTGAGCTGTCACCATGCACGTGGGACGCTTTTCCTCCGGGCGCTTGTTCCTTCTTCTGAGCGATCCCCTCCTGTGTGGCTTTTGCTCTGACTCTTGGAACGTGTGTGCATCAAAGAAAGGCTGCGCTGCCTGGTGTGACCCTGTGCCAGGACAGACCCACACAGCCCTTGCTTATCATTTCCCTGCGCCCAGGTTTGCAGTTGATGTTTCTGCATGTGCTCAATGCTGAGGAAACGTTCCTCCTTCCTCCAGCGATGTCAGTGGGCCCTGCAGTACTGGGGCACTTTGCTCAGCAGGATATCTGTTTTACAGCACTTGGAGTGATCTCGTCTTCATTTTATAGATGGAGAAGCAGATGCACAGAGGTGACTTGTGCAGGGTCTGTTTTGTAGATGGAGAAGCAGACGCACAGAGGTGACTTGTGCAGGGTCTGTTTTACAGATGGAGAAACAGAAGCAGAGAGGTGACTTGTGCAGGGTCTCCCAGTGTCCCAGCTGGTGCTCAGTGCGACCTGGTGTCTTGTGTCTGGATCAGCGCTGTGCTCTGTGCCGTGCAGACTGTGCAGACTGAGCCTCTGATTCTCCTGTGCAGCCCTGGAAATGCATTCCTTGTCACTTCCCCACCCTCCCCAATATCTGGTATTAAATCCCACGTGTGGATTGAAATCTTGGGGCACATGGGCCCCTGTAGTCGCCCCTTTGCTCTCCCAGATGTGGGTGCGGAGGAGCCTGTGCCCGGCTCTTCGGTGCAGCTGGAGCTGCTGTGGCAGCCGTGCAGCACTGTCCTGCCCGCCCGGCCATGGGGAGCGTGGAGCGGGGCTGGCACCACCGCCAGCACCACCGAGCATCACGTACCCCGGCCGTGGGGAGCGTGGAGCGGGGCTGGCAGCACTGCCAGCACCACCGAGCATCATGTACCCCGGCTGTGGGGAGCGTGGAGCGGGGCTGGCACCACCGCCAGCACCACCGAGCATCACGTACCCCGGCCGTGGGGAGCGTGGAGCGGGGCTGGCACCACTGCCAGCACCACCGAGCATCACGTACCCCGGCCGTGGGGAGCGTGGAGCGGGGCTGCCACCAGCACCACTGAGCATCACGCACCCCGGCCGTGGGGAGCGTGGAGCGGGGCTGCCACCGCTGCCAGCACCACCGAGCATCACGTGGGCCGCAGCACCACCGCGTCGAGCTTGGTGACGTAACCCGCAGATTATTTTCTCTCATTCCTGATGAGCTGCTTTCCCCCGAACGCAGGGGAGGGAGGGAGCTGCTCCCCTCGCCCTGCACGCTGCGTCACAGGAAGAGCGGCTGACAGAGGGTGGTGGAGAGCAAGGGACAAAGGTCAAAAGATTTAAGCAATCGGGGATGTGCTGCTGCTTCAAGAACCGCCTGAGCGCGAGAGGCTCTTCGTAGCTTTCTCCTGCTGGGTTTTGAGTTGCAAAATTGAAAAAAAAAAAACAAAACAAAATAGCAGCAGCTGCACTAGACAGGTCATAAGCTGGAAAGCTGTGAATTCCTTCAGTGAGACGGCATGGAGGATTCTGCAGAGCAGAGTCAGGAAGTGAGATATCACATGCTGCAAAGGTAAGAGTTACAGCTCGGCTCCTCGCAGCAGCTGCCTGCACCGAGGCGCCGGGGCAGCCGCACTGGGAACGCACCCGCAGATTTTTCCGTGTTAATTTATCCTCTGAAGCCTCGCCAGTTACCGGGAGGTATCTGTGCACACGGGCTCTTAGAAAGGTTAATTGGGGAATCAGTGTTGACAAAGTTTGAGATGCTGCACAACTTCTGACCTCTATGAACTGGGGGATAGATGAGCATTTTGGAAGTTCCTCCATAAGAAAGCAGCGCAGTTGTGCTGGTTGATAGGGATGACTGTTACTAACTCAGCGTTTACTCTCTTTCGTTTAGAGCTTGGTGTCTTTCTTCCTTGCTGCCCAACTTCTACCTCATCTTACCCTGCAAAAGGGAAAAATAACTCCTGTTTTGATTAGAATGTGCAGCCTGTGGTAATTAGTAAATAAACTTAATGTTCTCGGTATGCTTACTGTCACAAATTAAACTGAGCTATACTTGCTTATAAACAAGTGTTTGTGTGTGATTCCGGATGAAGAACCTTTGGTTCTGTTGACATTTTATCTGCAGCGATATCTTTATGCGCGTGGTAATTTCAACTTGGCAGGATAGTTTGTATCCATACACGTTCACGGATTCCGACCCCAAGATTTTTATCTTTTTCTGTTTTTGTTGAGACCGCTCTCAATAATCCTGTAGTGAACAAACCAGTCTCACTTGCTGGGCTGTGCTCCGTCCTTGCCACGTGGATTCTGACCCTCTTTAGATACATGAGTGTAGCAGAAATTCAACCTTACATACACCTTTCCTCGTTTTCTTGCCTGTTGGCTCCTGTCCTTGAATTCCTGGGCTGAGGTGGCTGAGCCGGGCAGTTTGTGAGCCCTTCCTGGCGGGGCCGGGTGTAAGTTCCCTGGCAGTGTCTCTGAGGTGCCGCTCACAGCTCCAGCAGCAGCCGGGCAAACCAGGGGGCTCCAGAGCTCCCCTGGGATGGACCTCGCGGGTGCAGCTCTGGGCTGCCCTTGGTGGCAGGTTTGTCGGAGGAGGCCTCGAGATGCTGCCCATGGCTTGTCCTCGGGTTGGCTTCCCCCCCTGCCCTCCCCCAGCGATTCTGGTCATTTCTGCCGCGTCCCAGCCCGTGTCCCACTGGGGTTGCTCAATGGTGGCGGCTCCTTGGCCGCCGATGAGGCCAGAGGTTCCTGCTGGGGTTCCTGTGGCCAAAGGGCGACCGGCAGCACCCGTGGGGTCCCGGGCACAGACCCTGCCTGTGACAGCTCTGGGTGCTGCCGGGTGGGTTTAAACACCTTCCCAATACTCATCTGTCCTTGCTGCAGGAAGGGTCTGTGACCCCGCGTGGTGGTGGGGCTGAGGACCTCGGTGTGTTCACGGGAAAGGAACCTGTTAGGATACGCACGCTAAGTACAGTCAGAAAAATGGTGAACTGTGGGGTGAGCCGGGAGGTAAAGCTTCAGGGGCTTTACACTACAAAATACCGTGTTATTTCCCCAGTAACACTGCACTATGGTGGATGCACAGCGTGACGAGTTGGCCCTTGCTTTTCTGTTCAGTTTCCTCTCCCAATTTCAGCTTCGTAAATTTTAGCAAATCAAATCCTGTAGTGCTTGCAAATGAAAATCCAAGGGTGATTTATCCGTGTTATTTCTGTGGAAGCCGAAGCGACTGTCCCATCCCCACATAGAAAGGCAGTGGCGGAGCACAGAGCTGATCTCAGACGCAAAACCGCCTTTGCTGTTTGTAGTAGAATTAACGTGATTAATTTGTCCTCTAGCTCTCGGAACAGCTGAGGAAGGTATTGCAAGACTGGATGGTGGAAAATTCTTGGAAACTTCTTTGAAGCAGGCAGGCTCGGCGTCCCTCCGCTGTCCCTGGCGCTGTGGTAGCGTTCCCTTGCAGGGCCTGATCTCAGTAGCTTGTTTTACCAAAGCCAGCAGACGTGGTTGGCATTTTCCAGCTCTCCTCGGTGAACTGAAAGCAGTGCAGGGGAGCGGTGTTGTCCTGTGCTGGGCAGCAATGTACGGTGAACATCTTTTAGCCTATTGATATGTTGGCATAACTGGAATTTGTGCAGATGACCTGCTTTGCAGAGGGTGACTGGAAGGTAACTAAAAACCAGAGGCCAGGCCGCGGTGATCTGGAGGCGAGGCCGGTTCTGCTTGGCTGTTGGGGAATATGCTCAAGGGGAGCTTTACACCTTTTTCTGGTGTTTGTGTACGTCTGCACTGCCAAGTGGCTTTTTTCTGTCTCCACACATTCCCTCAGGCCCAGCATGTCTGGTTTGCACCTTGTAAAGCAAGGCCGGGACAGGAAGAAGGTTGACGTGCAGCGGGATTTCACGGTGGCTTCTCCTGCAGAATTTGTTACTCGGTTTGGAGGGAATAAAGTTATTGAAAAGGTAAGTCACTGGCCTTTTTGGCTAGAGCATATTGCATTTTGTTCCCTTCTCTCAGGCTATGACTTCTCTCTCTATAGGGCTGTACATTGCAGATACCAAAATAGTAATGTTGCTGAATTTGAAAGTTGTGCTTCTACCTGTGATAATTCTGTTTCTGTTTTATTTTGTATGTGATAGATAAACATCCCATTGTTTTAGCTTAGTGTGACAGGCAAAACAAAATGGAGTGAGCCAGAGTACTTCTGCTGATCCAAAAGGATTTATAGACAGATATAACAAAATTAGACTGGAAAAAAACACTAAGAAATGTACTTAAAAATGGGTACTCATTTAATGGATGAGGCATCAGAAGTTTTACCCACTTGTTACGCCTGTTCTCATGTGTCCTTTGCTCTTTAATCCAAGCAGAGCATAATACATTAAAATCTTTATGGTTGAGGAAGATCTGGTTTCTGAGTTGCCTGATGGGCCATTGAATGTTCCTGCTGCATTGGATGCTGGCTGACGAACCCACACGGCCCCAAAACCGGACAAACAGTCTGCAGAGAAAAGCTGTTTTCATGATTGTTGAGTGTTCTGTGCTATGTAGAGACTGTTCCATCCCTGTTTCTGGTGTGCTCAGGTCCTGATAGCAAATAATGGCATCGCAGCAGTGAAATGCATGAGGTCCATCCGCCGCTGGTCCTACGAGATGTTCCGAAACGAGCGGGCGATCAGATTTGTGGTCATGGTGACTCCCGAGGACCTGAAAGCAAATGCGGGTGAGTTGTAAAGGCGATTGGAGGGGCACGAGCTGCTCCTGGCACGGCCCTGTGTGCCCACAGGGGCGCCAGAGGTTGGACGGGTCTCCACGGCGTCACGGAGCGTCCTGTCAAGGGAGCAGGTTCAGCGCTTCCAGTACTGCAGGTGTAGGGAGTTTTAGACCAAGTGCCGTTTATTAGGTTTGCAATCTAAATGAGACCTTCTTTGTGTTTGCAGAGTACATTAAAATGGCAGATCACTACGTCCCAGTTCCAGGAGGACCGAACAACAACAACTATGCAAATGTGGAGCTCATCCTTGATATTGCGAAGCGGATTCCAGTGCAGGTGAGAAGTGCCAAAGACTCTTTTCAAAACGGGAG
This sequence comes from Streptopelia decaocto, assembly GCF_964273445.1. Lineage (NCBI taxonomy): Eukaryota > Metazoa > Chordata > Aves > Columbiformes > Columbidae > Streptopelia > Streptopelia decaocto. The sequence goes on along the minus strand of NC_138673.1, from coordinate 9,949,013 downwards.
GTAACACCAAGCAGTCTTCTCAGATAACGAGCTATATCCGGGGAAAAAGACAGGTCAAGGAAACTGAAGTTACCAATCTATACTAGCACCAAAAGGCAATGCGTGTTACAGCACGGTGGGTTTCCCAGCGGGAGTACCTGCAGGACACAGAGGGTTCCATCACCCCTTCGCTTCCCTACGCTCAGTTCCTCTCAGCATCTTGCAGCAGCCGCCTTTGCTTGTCTACACAACACAAGACCCTGGCCCTTCAAACCGAGCCTGCCCTGTGGCCCAGGGCCTGCATTGGCTTCTGAATGCCGTGAGGTGTTTGCCAGGAGGAAAAGAAGGACTTGAAGTATCTGCACGCTTTCTATGTCTGCTTGTTTTACTAAAACAAAGAGTGAATTCTGTTATTTTCTTGTGCAGGCTGTGTGGGCTGGCTGGGGCCATGCGTCCGAGAACCCTAAACTGCCAGAACTTCTCCACAAAAACGGGATTGCTTTCATGGGTGAGGATGTGCACCTCAGATCTAATGTCTAGACCTTATTTTAAGATGGATGGGTTTAGTGTGATAGAAAATCCTGCGTTTGAGAGCCGTGAGGTCTGGTTTGCAAGTGCAAGACTGATGATGTGGTGTTTACAGCAGTCAGAGCAACACGCTGTGCTGTCTCACAGCGGCTCTGCGTCCCGTCATCCGGGCGAATGAACTAGATAAGGTTTGGACAGACACGGGAAATAGTTCTTGTATGGGGCAAGGGGCAGGTTCTCCAGTGTATCTTTGAATGTCATGAGATACAAAATCAGAAGAGATTCCTGTTAGAGCAGATGATTTCAAAATCTGAATGTCACTGTTGTCACTTTAAAGAGGGTGTTTGTATTTGAGTTTTATGGAAGGGTGGAGTTTTACACAGACAGTGCATGGTCTGTGATCTGGTTAACAGTGTCGTTAACCAAGTGCTGGAGATGTTCGGCTCAGGAAGCCTGAACCACATGGATCGGAATATTGGATGAGGTTTTGGACACGTGCTGTGTTGAAAACTGAAGATGGGCTTGTGATAAAAGCCGTTGTCTGAACGTAGCCTGGGGACAGCGGCATCGCCTTCTGACTGCTAGCACAGCTTTTTATCTGCAGTGGGTTGAGCCATAACCGCAGAAGTACTTTGGACTGCTGAAGAGGAGTAGGTTTAAAAGCTGTATTTTAATTCCAGTTTAAATCTCATACTGATCATATGCTACTCATTTCAAGTAAAATCAGGGCACTGAATGATTATCCCGGTAGCGTGTGATGCGCACACCTTGTGCCAGTTCCTGGTACCTGCAGGCCCAGCTCGAGGGCGCGTGGACAGAGTGACACAAGTGCCAAGACTTCTCTAACAGGGTGGGCGCTTCACAGGCCGTGGGGACGTGTCTGTGGTTGTGTCGCTCAGTTTCAGTTGCCTTTTCCTCCTCCTTGGTCACAAGTACTCCAGTCTGTTCGCCAGGTGATTCATGCCAGTTGAGATGTGACACTCAGCAACCCTGCTAGGAGTGTTTATTTATCCCTCTTGCATGGAACCTAAATTTGATTTCTGGACTTCTCCCTGATGTCTGATTTCTCTTGTGTCTCATGCATTGGTTTTGCTCTTTGCAGGTCCTCCAAGCCAAGCGATGTGGGCCTTGGGAGATAAAATTGCGTCTTCAATAGTGGCTCAGACTGCCGGCATCCCGACCCTTCCATGGAGCGGCAGTGGTGAGAATTTATCAAAAGATGTATCAAAATCTTCCTAAGCTTTTTTTCATAGACATGTCTAATCTTTAAGGAGTGTCTGTGCACAAAATGTTGTTCCAAGTGACGTTGCATCTGTTCAAGGTTTCAAATTTGTGTTATTCAAGGCGTAGACATAGTGTCTATGATATACATGGATATGTCAGGCAAAATGTCCGTGTCGTGTAACGCGCTGTCAGTCTAACAGCACAGCTGTAGTATCCGGCATTTCTGCAGTCTCTACTTTTCAGCCATGTAGTTTTGGAGCTCACAGACAAAACTGCTCCCATGGAAACTCTACCCAGTTTCAAAAGAGTGTAAATAACAGCGTCTTTCTCAGAATTGCACAAGGGAGGCGAAGGAGGACGTAATCCGTTGGATTAGGAGATCTGCTCCACAGAAAATAAAAAAAGAGATGCTTGTTGACATTCTCCGTTCCCTCTTCTGTGAATGTTCCCCGACTGGTTCCTGTGGAGCTCGGGCTGCTCTTTGTGGCCCCGGTGCCTGGTGTGTGTGTTCTCACTGGGCCATGCAGCAGAATGCGCTCAGAAGATCGTGTTTATATTTCAGGTCTTCGAGTGGATTGGCAGGAAAATGATCTTCAAAAGCGTATCTTGAATGTTCCTCAGGAACTATACGAAAAAGGCTACGTGAAGGACGCCGATGACGGGCTGCGGGTAGGTGGCTCCTATTTGGGAGGTATCTGAGGTCGTGCTGTGCTCGCCTGGAGAGAGATAGATGTTTGATTTGTCTTTCATGGGAGAACAAACTAGAAGTAGAGTGTTGGCTTCACAGAACCGAGTCTTGGAAAGTGGGAAGTGATCTGTCACATATCAGTTGGGCCCAGCCTGCAGAATTGGGTGAGATTCAGGAGAAAGAGGCAAAATACGGGACCAAAGTTGTATTTCATTAAGAGCTCTCTTCTGGATTTTGTTTAGTGCAGGAAGGTGTTTTTAATAGAGACCCATC
>NC_138673.1:9774910-9946121 GCF_964273445.1 Streptopelia decaocto | reverse complement strand
GACAAGGTGTTTTAAATGCATATTGTCATATGAAAAGCAAGCTGCGGGAGCTCTATGAATTTTCAATGCTATTGTAAATATTTGCTTCAAACTCTGCCCTCTGTAAATAACCTGGAAATCAAAAGTCCTGTGCCACGTGCTTTTCTTTGAGCAGTTTTTGGGCCTGTTGCAAGCTTTTGAAGGTTTTAGAAGTGCAAACCAGCCTGAAGTGGGTGTGATGGGTGAACCGAACGTGGGGCCTGGCAATCAGATACGCTTTTTCCTGTGTCCTAGTGCGCGGTGAAGCTGGCCAAAATGGTGGGGTACGTGAGCGCGGGCACGGTGGAGTATCTGTACAGCCAGGACGGCAGCTTCTACTTCCTGGAGCTGAACCCCCGCCTGCAAGTGGAGCACCCCTGCACCGAGATGGTGGCGGACGTGAACCTGCCGGCCGCGCAGCTGCAGGTGAGCCCGGCCGGCGCTGCTCCGCCACGGCAGCTGCAGCCGCGTTAACGTGGGACGTGACAGGCCTGCTCTGCCCCAGCCTCAGGAAAACGGGCATGGACTCTGGTCTGAGCCGCAGCCGCGGTTCTGCATTCAAACTGGATCACACGCTGGCGTTATGCAGATTGCCAGATCTTGGTACTGACGGAGGGGAGAATATAAAGAAAGTATTAGAGAGCTCTGCTAAATATGGCCTGTGTCCTCAGGTGCAAACAGGCGATAGAGAACTCCCCATGTTTCCTCCCTGGATTCCTGCTTGAATAGACATGGCAAAGTGACCAAGAATTTGTCTTGACTTATTGCTTTTTCAAAGGAAAGTCGTGACAGTGGGTGACAGTAATGGCTCATTCTTTTTGAACTGCAGCTCTTTAAAAGATCTCTCTGTGAGGAGAGAAACTCATTTAGTGGTGGGTTTCTTTTATTATTTTCATTATTATCCTTATTTTTCCTTAGATCGCCATGGGGATTCCCCTCCACAGGATCAAGGATATCCGAGTGATGTATGGTGTTTCTCCATGGGGAGATGCATCTATCGATTTTGAGAACTCAGCCCATGTCCCCTGTCCCCGCGGCCACGTCATCGCTGCTCGGATCACCAGCGAGAATCCCGACGAGGTCAGTGTCTTAAATCCGGTGGTTACTGATCACACTATAATTACTTCCCTCATTCTGGATTATTTACTGTTTCTTTAGGATGTATAGCAATGTCTGTCTGTCTTTACAGGGATTTAAGCCCAGTTCTGGTACGGTTCAGGAACTGAATTTCCGCAGCAATAAGAATGTCTGGGGCTATTTCAGTGTTGCTGCTGCAGGAGGGCTTCATGAATTTGCTGACTCTCAATTTGGTCACTGCTTCTCTTGGGGAGAAAACCGTGAAGAAGCCATCTCGTGAGTAGTCTGAATAGTGGTAGAACCTCGGAAATTGCTTGTTTTGTTCATTTTTGATCTGAACTGCCATGGTTAAAACAGATCTCCTTACTTCTTTTAAGAGAAGTTTCTCTCTTTGCTTGTTTTCCACATCATGGCCGGGCTTCTGTCCCTGTCTTGCTTTGCAATTCCACTATGTTGCACCTACACTTCTACACTTTTTGCTACTTCCCTTTGTTTTTTTTCTTTCTGCTTCATTCCTGCCTTGTGTGTTTGCTGCCGGGGTGTGATACAGCGGCCGTTGTGTTGGAGTCCCCGTTTGAAAGCGTTCGGGTGGACGGCTTCTAACAGGAAAACATTGATGACTTGTTACACCGGTGCCTTCTAATGGTTTATAAACCACTGAGTGTCCTTACGCGTGAGGAACGTTAAAGCACCCGCTCACAAGGCAGGACTGAGCATCCAGAGCCTTTCCTCTGTTCACTGTGTGTGGGACGGCGACATGTCTGTCTGTCTGTCTGCTGTATCCCTCTGATATGGGGTGGGTGCTCAGGTGCTGATACCAGTGGGACCTCCTGGGCTTGTAGGTGGCGCTGGCCGAGCTGCTCTTGTTCACACCACCAGCACATGGAAGCAAATTGATATTCCTGCTTTCCAAGCACGTCCCACAGGATCTTGCTCCAGTGCACCCGCTCTTCTGTTGTTTTCTTCAGCCTGTTTTTTCCCAACAGCTTGTGGGGAACTATCTGGAGTTACCAGTTTGCCTGTTACCGTTAGTATGGGCCAGATCACAGGATTTCTTTTCTCTTTCAGAAACATGGTGGTGGCTTTGAAGGAGCTGTCCATCCGCGGGGATTTCCGAACCACGGTGGAGTACCTGATTAAACTGCTGGAAACAGAGAGCTTCCAGCAGAACCGCATCGACACGGGCTGGTTGGATCGGCTTATTGCTGAGAAAGTTCAGGTGCGGCTGCTCATTTAAAACGGGAGTGAGGAGGGGAAGGAGGAGGGGGGACCAGCGTGGTGCAGGCTGGTTGCCAGAGGACAAGGATTTCGGAGTGCTTAATTTCCACTTACAGCTTTATGGATAAACATTTGCACTTAATTTGTATTTATATCAAAATCCCAGGTCATTTCTGTCAGGGAAAAGTCGTCTTCGAGTTGGCCAGAAAAGCGTCTTAGTGCACATGGGAATTAAGGCTAGTATTCTGCTTTGCAGTTTGGGACAGATGAGAGTGGAAATGTAGGTGGAGCCTCAGCTTTGAGGCTGTTGATTCTTCAAGGGGGTGTCCAGAAGAGTCTGCGCCAAAGGGGCTGTAACTGTCCGATGTGCCTTTGCTTTCCAGGCGGAAAGGCCGGACACGATGCTGGGAGTGGTGTGCGGGGCCCTGCACGTGGCCGACGTGAGCTTCCGAAACAGCGTCTCCAACTTCCTGCACTCTCTCGAAAGGTAAAGCCGCCAGCCGGTCTGGTACACCGCTGATGAATGGGGTAATTAGTTTTGGTATATAAGTTTTGTTCAAGTCCAGTCCGTTGTGCATCTTTGAACCTGAGATCCGTTTGGTGGCTTCTGGAAGGCAAGTTTTGTTTTGTGCTTCTCCCTCAAGGGGCCAAGTGCTGCCTGCTCACACCCTGCTGAACACGGTGGACGTGGAACTCATCTACGAGGGACGGAAATACGTGCTGAAGGTACGATGCGCAGTGTGGAAACCCGCCTGCTTGCCACTTTCCGTTGGAAATACCTGGTTTGGGCTTAATCTTTGAAATACTTGTAATTATTGGAATTAAACCTGTACAGGGTTTATTTTCTCTGCTTTGGTGGGGTTAAATAATCAGTCCAGTCTCCCTTATGGTGATATCCCGTCATGTCTTTCCGTTGCAATATCTGTGTGTTTCTCTGTAAATGTTTTAACTCTTCAGGGTCAAGAGCTGTTCTGCACGTGGTGGAGAATACACAGTTATAGGCAAAGATTAGTGCCCGTTTGCTGCCAAAACTCTCTGTTGATGTTTCTGAATATGTGACTCCGCTCTGTTGGGTGGTGGAGCCCAGTTTCAGCAGCAGGATGGAATTTGTAGCAATTTTTCCCTTTAGTGTTGCTTTTTCTTTGCTGCGTATGAAAACCAGTGTTAGAAATACTGTTGAAAGGTTGCGAAACCAAGCATACAAAAGTTAGGAAATATTAGACTTAAGATTGCCTGTGCAATCTTAATTAGGTTATTTGGGCAAATTTATTACCGTGAAGTTTTTGATGGTGTGAGCATATAGTTTTGCAACTATTAGTATTCTGCACCTCTGAACTTCTGTTCTTTTATCTTGGTGCCCCGTTGATGGGAAACAGAGGCACTGAACAGCAGCTGAAATACATGACTGACCCAAACAGGAGCTCGGCGGCAGCGCCTGTGACAGGATCCCTTTTCCAGGGAGAGATTTCGCTGCTTTCTCTGTCAGACAATCTCTCTTTTTTTTAATTATCCCATTCATTATTAATTTCTAGTGCACGACTGACTTTTACGTAGATCAGGGTGAGGAAATGGTAAATGATTGCGTAATCAAACCTGTACTGTTAATGCAGAGAGGATAAAAATCAAGATCCATGGAGAGCGTCAGTTCTGGCATCTCCTGACTGCTGAATGCTCGGCCATCTCAAACCTTTTGTACATGGTTTTTACCGCAGGTGACCCGGCAGTCGCCCAATTCCTACGTGGTCATCATGAACAGCTCGTGCGTGGAGGTCGATGTGCACCGGCTGAGCGACGGGGGGCTGCTCCTGTCCTACGACGGCAGCAGCTACACCACCTACATGAAGGAAGAAGTGGACAGGTAAACAACCTGTTAAGATCAGTGTTTTACATACAAGCCAAAATTGGGGTTACCTGTAACTTTATGCTTCCCAAAGGTCAGTTGGGAATGGAGTTGTATCCTAGGAAGAGGTTACTGGATGTATCATGGTTGAGTTTAAAGAGATAAGCTGCTTTCACCTGGGGAACAGGTCTTGGCTACTGTTAGAGGAGAGATCTGAATGTGTTCCGCTGCGGAGTCCATGTTCTCCTGCTGGTTCCTTAAAAGTGCCCTTTCAGATTATTAAGAAAAAAGAGCCTGAAAATCCTAAAATCGATGAAACTCTACAGCCTCCATAGAATTAGATCCAAGATACACTATTTTAGTGCATTTCCTCAGAATGCTCTGCAGGGATCGTAGCCACAAGGTCAGTAAATCTTGGGTTTCTGGCCTGGGAACCACTGGTGTCTGTTCTGTGACAGATGGAGAAGTAGAGCGGGCAAGGAGAGAATGGGTTTTCCCCTTCCCATGATTTCCACACGAAATTCTGTTCTGGTGATTTGTCCTGTTCTTTCCCAGGTATCGCATCACTATAGGTAACAAGACCTGTGTGTTTGAGAAGGAAAACGATCCCTCTATTCTGCGCTCACCGTCGGCTGGGAAGCTGATCCAGTATGTGGTGGAGGATGGGGGACACGTGTTTGCAGGCCAGTGCTTTGCAGAAATAGAGGTAAAAGAGTCTCAAAGAACCGACTTGGCTGTAGGTGCTGAATCTGCCCATTTGAATGCTTTGGAACTGGGAGCTGAGCATGAGGGATGATTCACAGTATTTCCTTCCCAAATTTTGTGTGGGTTTTAACCTGGACTCATGCAGGAATCAGCAGTGAGAGTGATGGGGTGAGGAGGAAATTACTGAACAGCTGAAATTTGAGCGTTAATGACACTATACCAAGTGATATGCAAAACTTCTCAGGAGTGAGACCGTGGTTATCATCTTGACCACTGCTTAGTACTAACCCAGGCTCAGAAGCAGAGGTATATGCCAGGACTAAGTAACAAATGAAGACTTCTCTGATGACCTGATCATTTCTCTGTTGATCAGATGATAAGTGTCGCTCCTCCCTTCTCTCCTGGAAGTTACTTAACTCTTAGAGAGGAGGAGCGTGAACAATTTCTGCATCGGTGTGAGGAAAGCGCGAGAGGCTGTGTAGGAGTGCACGGCTCAGAACAGACTTGACGGAGGGGAGGATGTGTTGACAGAGGGGCAATTAAGCAGTTGGGGACAATGTGTAGGAGAAAAATATCAAGCTGGAGATCCAGATATTTTATGTAAGTGCTTTTATGCTGCAACAGAGCCGTGGCTAAGAAGGAACCAATTCCTGTGTTCCCAGTTGTGGTGTGTAGTACAGCAGTGGTAAAACTGGGCTGCCTCCCCACATATGCAGCGTTTCCACTCCAAAGGCAAGAGCTTCCATGGTTGGTCTAAGGAAGCACCTCTGAAGAGCGGTCTGAGAGCCGTGACCTCTGGAAAGTGGTCCCGGTTCCCCCTGCTGAAAGTGGACATGTCGCTGTGGCTTTGGAGAGCGGCTGTCACACTTGCAAGCTTTAGAATGCAGCAGTAAATTGTATCTGCTTTGGTGGTTGTGTTGGACGTGGGACCCTCTTGAGTACCTGTTGTCCAGGCACTGTGGAACAGTGACGTTCCTGAGGACGGCTTCCTGCTGTGCTGCTTTGGTTTTGCTGATTTGTTCTACCATTCGCTCTAGTGTCTGGGGTTTAATTCCTAACGTGTGTGCTGTTCAGCCTTTGGGAAAGCCTGAGCACAAAAAGTGCTCGTGCAGGATAGTTTGGCTGTGGGAGGACACTGGCTGCTGGCTCACCAAACTGGAACCATGGAAGCTGAGTGTGTAACCTGTTTTCCTTGCTACAGGTGATGAAAATGGTGATGACACTAACAGCAGGAGAATCAGGCTGCATCCATTATGTCAAACGCCCAGGGGCGGTGTTGGATCCAGGCTGTGTGATTGCCAAGCTCCAGCTGGATGATCCCAGCAGGGTTCAGCAGGTGAGGAGTTGCAGGGAATGCAGATGTTTGTTGTGGTTTTAATAGGGGAGCGATGTGCAGAGAGATACAATATGGTCCAGTGTACTGAACCAATTTCAGATCTGAGCATTGTACTGGAATTGTCGCTTTGCCATTTATTTGTCTCACATGAGGACTAGGACTCAGATGATTGTCTCTTTCTCTGATTCAAGCTAAGCTCACGTACCATGCCTGTTCTTTTTGTACCTCAGTCCTATTGCGGGTACACAGCTGGCTGGCATAGTGGAAGCTGGCCAGAGTCTTCTCTCTGTTCTGTTCCTATGCAAGTTTATTTAACTTGTTTTTATCATGTATTCTTCTTCAACTGACCCTCCTTGGGTGGGAGTTGATATCCCAGCCCCAAGAGTGTCAGCCCCTGTGAAAGCTGTTGTAGTACATCTGGAAATACAAAAAAAGAGCCTAGGCCATGCATCCTATTTAGGGTGAAAGGCAAAGAGATTTATTCATTTAGGGGTGACGGGCTGGGATGTATCTGGTGGTGGTGGAAGAGATTCTGTTGTTCCTTTAGCAATAACTAGTTGAAAATCATGGGAGGTGGTTGTGCAGGGGGTGGAAAGTGATTGTCAGCACTAAACTGTTGGCTTTTCCTGTGCTTTTCTTTGAGATTTTTGGTCATCCTGGATCTAAACAATGAGATCAACTGTAATGTATTTGGGAGGGAGGCTGGAAGCTTATTTTGTGGGTGTACACAACATAGAACTGTTAGAGATCCAGCTCTTAACTTTTCTATTTCTCAACCAAGTGTTTTTTCCACTCTGGGGATTCTTCCAAGTTAAATCGGAGCCCCCAGATGAGGGTGACAGGGGGTTCCCCCGTGGCTGATGCCTGGAGGAGGGTTGTTGACACTGCTGTTCCTCGTGTTTCCAGGCTGAGCTGCACACGGGTACCCTGCCGCAGATCCAGAGCACGGCACTGCGAGGCGAGAAGCTCCATCGCATCTTCCATTACGTCCTAGATAACCTGGTCAATGTGATGAACGGGTACTGCCTGCCAGAGCCCTACTTCAGCAGCAAGGTACCCGGTTTTCTCTTTCAGTCCCTGATTTGGCTGCGTGACAGAACAGTATTGACAAAGACCTCAATGAAAAGCCTTTCTTTTTCTCCCTTCTTGCTGCTCATTCTTTTCTTCACGCTTGTCTCTACACTGACGTGTCTCCAGGTGAAAGGCTGGGTTGAGCGACTAATGAAGACACTGAGAGATCCATCTTTGCCTCTGCTGGAACTTCAGGACATCATGACCAGTGTTTCCGGACGGATCCCACCCAATGTGGAGAAGTCCATCAAGAAGGAGATGGCCCAATATGCCAGCAACATCACATCAGTCCTTTGCCAGTTTCCCAGCCAACAGGTGATTAAGCACATTTATATTCAGGAATAAAAGTTGGTTTGTCTTGGGGCAGAGAGATAGAAAATTCCTTTAAGTTATCTGGAGCTTAGTTGGACCTGAAAGATGCTTTTGAACATAGGCTGTTCATGAAGAAAGATACTTACCTGTATCACTTGAGCTTGAAGGCTTGCCTCCTTCACCTGTGCTGAAGCATGTGTGTTCCCTGCTCAGTATAGCTTTAAACAGGGAGTTTGGAAGCAGTTTAATCATATCAGTGGCCTTGTGGGCATTTATTTACTTGCTTTTTGCCTGGTACCTGTGCTGCAGTGCAATTTGCAATGTCAGCGTAACCTTAAAAAAAAGTGATTGTGACTAGAGGAAGCCTGATCAGGTAATGAGCTGTTGGAAGATGATCTCTCCAGTATACGATATTGTGCATTGATTTTTGTATCATTGACAGGTCATTAACTTTCTTAGCAATTTAAGGTTTGGCCTCAGCTGGAGCTCTGCTCTGGTGTGTCTAGAAGTTCTCAGCTTCTCTGCTGGTTGTTCAGCCGGATAATCCCCCAGGAGCGGGATGGTCACGGGTTTGCTCTCTTTCAGATTGCCAACATCTTGGATAGCCACGCGGCCACCTTGAACCGCAAATCGGAGCGTGAAGTCTTCTTCATGAACACGCAGAGCATTGTGCAGCTGGTGCAGAGGTGAGCCGTTCCCGGGGTGGAAATCCCAGGCAATAAGCCTGCGTGTCCTTCAGGGAGCTCGGCGTGTGGCTGCCGGTGGGAGGCGCACACAGATCCTTCCTCTTTTCCCTTTGCCAAACGGGAGATAGACTCAACTTCTGGCCTGACACTGATGACATCTTGGCCATTTCATCGAGCCGCTGGCGTGTCATGGCTTTCAGAGTCTAGAGTTTTGAGGGTTTTTAGAAGAAAAAGGATATTTTGATGCAAAACGTGAGCCATGCTACCCCACAACAGTAATGGCAGGGGTTATGTATTCACGTAACAACTGGGTTGTCCCATGTTTTTCAGGACCAGGTACCCTTCTTTCTGTACGCAAACAGGCTGGTTCTGCCACTTGTGTTGAGCGTTACTCGCTTGCAGGTCTTGAGAAGCAGGGCCGTGCCCGTCTCACTCGGTGCTGGGTTTGACGTATTTGTTTCTGCAGGTACCGCAGTGGTATCCGGGGTCACATGAAAGCAGTGGTGATGGATCTGCTCCGGCAGTACCTCAAGGTGGAGACGCAGTTTCAGCACGGTGAGTCTCTCAGCGCATCGAGGATTTGATTTCTGAAAGAACCACATTTGGTCCCGCTCCAGGAAAGATGAGCCTGACTTTATGGTGAGGCGAGGCTCCGCAGGGTTGTTTTGTTTTGAGGGTCTGCCAGTCTGAGCCTGGTTTTTGTAGAGGTTTCATATTGGAAGCCTGATTTTTATTTTCTGATTTCTTAGCATCTGCACAAAATCAGAATCAGAAAGATGTTTAAATTCACCATGCTCTTTAGTTCTATCTTGCCGATTTGTTGAATTCTGCAGTAAGAAAATCAAGTGCAGTAAACAAAAGGAAAAGAAAATGAGTTATTTGCACCTGCTGTAAAATACCAGGAAGCTGTTCACTGTTTGTAAGAACAAACTTCAAACCGCAGCCTGAAACTGAGAACTGAAGGAAATCCCTTGTGCTGCTGTGTCCGGGCACACGGTGGCAGTGCAGGACTGGCTGATTTTCGGGCTCTAGTTCTTACAGGTAGTTCAGATTTCACTCCACTGTTCTCTTGTCCTGCTCCACCGGCTGCACTGACCTAGTGGTACTGCACATTCAGTTCTACTTCGATTTGCTGGTAGCAGAGGATGCTGCAAGTCTTTTTGCTCCTATTTTATCCTGGTTGTCATTTGAATGAAAGACTGAGCTCACTATTTCTCTCTTTCTGTTGCTCACAAAGGAGTTGTTATTGAAACTGTTTTAATACAAGTAGAATCCTTAAAGTTTGCAGGTGGAGGAGGGGTGTGTGGAAATAATTCCTTCCCAGAATTGATTGTGTGGACCAGGCAAAGCAGATTCTCAAAGCATATATGTAGAAAACCAGATTTAGTAACTTGTATTCTTTGACACCGAGGTGAGCAGACTGGAAACGTGCATTTCTGATTGCAGGTCACTATGACAAGTGTGTCTTTACCCTTCGGGAAGAGAACAAAAGTGACATGAACGCTGTATTGAACTACATCTTCTCACATGCTCAGGTCACCAAGAAGAACCTGCTCGTTACGATGCTCATTGTAAGTTGTCGTTTGGTGCTCTAGAAATTTGCTTCTTGTAAGTCTGGTGCTTTGAAAGGTACTGAATCGACAGCTCTCACCCTTGAAGATGGGAGCGAAAGTGGCAGCAGCACTGTGGAGTTTCTTCACACGTCTCAGCTGGTCTTAGAGACCCAGAACGTGCTGCTCCGCTTGGTGTCTGGGCACCTTCTGGTTGGTGGCTGTGCCACCCTGGCTGCCCATCCCAGTGCAATGGAGCCTGATTATGCAAGTGATTCATGAGCATTTGTGGGGAGATAAGAATGCAGATTTAACTCTGGCACTGGGAGGGTGTTAGCGGCCAACTTTCAGATGCTGTCCTGTGACTTTATACTTGCTTTAGTTTGCTGCATCATCTTCTGGGGTCTTGGAGAGGTGCTGTCTTTATATAGCTCATGGTACTGAAACTGGAGTTGCTTGGAAAGCAAAGCAGTGTACAACCAGCACAAAAAGCGGATATTTTTTGTGGTAATAATTTCATAATAGCAACTTTTTTATGGTCCTTCACAACTAATGAGGGTGACTTTCTGGTAGTGAGTGGCATTAGCCAGCCCACGTAGAGTGGTTTCACAGGCTCTTCCTCGATGAGCTGTCGTTTGGTTCTATGGGCTTGGCAGTGGCTCTCGCTTCCTCCTGGTTATAGTCTGATGGCCGCTCTGCAGAGGTGCTTTCAGTCTGCCCTACTCGGGGCTGCACGTGGAATCTGAGCGGGACTCGGTGTCTCAAAGCTGGTCCCTCCAGACCGGGCCGCTGGCCCCGTGTGGCTTCCAGGGAGCTTGCGGAGCGGGGAACCTCCTGGGACAGGAATTCCTCTTGGACGGGTGGAGATTCCACCCTAGGAACACCAGTGAATCCTCGTGCCAGGACCTGCCGACACCTTCTCATGTTCCTCTGCCTTGTTACTCCATGAAAAATCTCAGTTCTCATTAACTTCAGTCCCACTCTAATGGGTAAAACTCGCAGTAAATTACATTCCCAGGAAAAATAATTAAAAAACAATTGAGTCATGTCTCTTTTTTCTTATTTCCTAAAAAGCCTGAAAAAATCCTTGTCCCACATAACGCTTTGAAGCAGAATGAGTGTCCACCCTCCTCAAGGCAGGATGGATTTGGCTGTAACATGATTTCCAACAGACTAGGGTTAGGTATCCTGCTTCTTAACAGACTCATTACAATACTATATATCACTCTCCCCATTCTTAAACATAACGAGGTCTCATGCTGCCAAAAACATGTCCAAAGTAGCCATCCACAAAATAACTCTCAAAAGCAGAAAAAGAGTCATAATTGTCCTAGGTTGAGACTGGGTTTCTTAAATTCTAATTTGTAAGATATAAGGACCCTGGAGTTCTTTCTTTCTGGCTATCCTTTTTTTTCCTTTCTTTCCCGTTTTGGTGTGTGGTGTGATTGTAAGTAACGCTTGCCTTAAGAATCTCATTATTTGAACACGGAGCCATATTTCCTCTGAGAATTCTGGAGTAGCTTTGAGCCGGGGCTGTTCATTTCTCAAGTAATCATGCTGGCGTGATGGAGAGAGAAAATGGCAGCTGTTCGCAGCTCAGGCCTTCAATTTTCTTCAGAGTCCAGTCACTCAAGTGTGTAATTACACGGGGGTGCCGGGGAGGCGTTGGGCCTTGTCAAAGAGCTGGTTTGAGGCTTTGCTCGCTGCCTTTGCCAATCAGCGCGGGCGAAAGCGCCAGCTACCTGCTTTATTTTGTTGTTGTCATCCTGATTATTTCTTGCTAAAATGGGACTGGAACTTTTTGTCTGGTTTTTCACCTCGGTGCAGCCCGTCTCGGAGGCAGAGGCCTGGCGCTGGCCGCCATGGCTGCCTGAGGGAGCGAGGGGAGCGCGGAGAAACGCCGAGGGGTTTTCCTTTCTCCTTCCTGCGCGGTCGCTCTTTCCACCACAGTCGGCTGCCATCCCTGTTTGCTAAAGCATAAAACATAGTGGAGAAGACCACCCTGCACGCGGTGGAAGAGATGAAATGGGCGACACCGGCAGCGTTTGCCCGAGGTGCCTGAGGCCTTGCACACGTCTGCCCTCACACTGACAGTGTGGGCCTGAGCAGGGCGATGGTGTCACCTATGGCAGCGCTCGGGATCAGCGTCTGCTGAGTTCAGGTCACCCTGTTAACCAAAAGCCCGTCGTTCCTCTTCTGCCTCACATCACTATTCGTGTCTGAGGGATCCCGTGGCGCGTTGGGCAGAATCATGGCAAAGTCCGTGGCGTTTTCTGGGTTGCCACGCTCCTTACCTGAGGTGGTTTAAGTTTGGCCTCCAAGGGCAAACGTCATGTCAAAATACCAGGATGCTTATGTTGCTGTAATTGATGTATCCCGAGGAATCTGTTATTAATGAGGGCCTCTGAGGATGGTTTTAGTAATAGCGTTATGCTGCCATCATTCACTTTTTTAGCTAGCAGGCGTTTGAGGCAGGAGGGGAACTACTTCATCCTTCATGTATTTGTTGAAATATAGTGTGATTTGAAGCTGTATGTTCATTTTATGTACTGAACTGACTGTTGTGCGCCCATCCTAGCCTTGACGGGACAGGATCACTTGTAGCACAGCACATGTCCTGTGTCCGATGGGGTTTTTATTACCTTGAGCAGTAACGTTACAACTCTCAGGAATTGGTATTTCAAATATGACAAAGTCAGTTCTTGAATTATTCTCTGTGAATTCACACAGTGACCCAGAGTGGATACATTTACAGAACTTTCTTTGGGAACAACTTTTTGGGAAAATGTTTCACTGGAGTCTCTTTGACCAGTTGGTGTTTCTCACGTGTTTGGGTGCCAAAACACATGCTACAAATAAGAAAATGGGTGATGGTGCCAGTGCCTTCTTTCCTCTGTACTTTTATTTACATGTGTAAAATTATTGAGAGTCTAATAGTTGTACACTTGTCAGCACAGAGTTGGGGGTTAAGTTGGATAGGGACCTCCGGAGGTGACGTGCTCCGGCGCCCGAGAGCGTGGGCGCATGTGTTTCAGGTTTAAACTCCTTTGTCGGAGGGCAGAAGATGGTTTTACTCTGTTCTAAACGTTGTCATTTCTCTCTGTTTTAGGACCAGCTGTGTGGCCGTGACCCCACCTTGACAGATGAGCTGATTAATATTCTGACGGAGCTGACCCAGCTCAGCAAGACAACGAACGCGAAGGTGGCCCTGCGAGCGCGCCAGGTACGGCCGCTGCGGCCCCGCTGCTCCCGGCCCTTCCCGCTCCGGTCAATACCCACTGCTCCCGCTCTTATCTCTCCATGTTTATGCAAATGGGAAGAGTAGGTTACTGTGAGCAGCCCTTTAACAATGAAGCTAATTAACCAGCGATTAACCGTTGTGACAGTCTTAACAAAGATCGCAGTGGATTCTCAATCGCTGTAAAATTTGGAGTTCAGATTATATTCCTTTGTCCCCGCTCCTTGAAAAAGTTTTCTCTGGCTCAAATAGGAGTCAATGGAGAGTGGCCTATGGTTTGTGTGATGGAGGAAGTTGAGATGTGTGGTTCCTATGGCTCCTTCTGGCTTTTTAACCTGTGAACCCCCCAAGCACAGCAAACAGCCAGGACCTGCCATCCGGGCTCATCAGCCACCTTACAGTTGTGAATATATGTGCAGAGAATGGGACAGAAAGTTACATGAGAACCAGGTGTTCCTTTGCAAACTACTAAGGAGTTATTGCAAAGCAGTATTATGGTCTTTTGCAGGGTTTTTTTCTAGATTTTGAGTTGCTTTTTTGACAATTTTTGTAACCTGAAAATATTTGGAAAATCTTCATCCTGTCATTTCCAGGAGCCTAGTGCAGATAATTTGAATGCCAGATATCCACGCAGCTCTCATCGTGAGCCGCCTCTGTAGCTGTTAGTCTGTAAGCGGGGAGGAGCGAGGGGGCGCAGTCGTTTCATGGCAGCACAAGCCCTGTGGTCCCATCACTCCTCTCACTCCACATCCCCATCTCCATTCTAAGTCTTCACAGGAAACCTGACACTTGGAGGATCTCTCCTTTTATTTCAGAGCTTGGCTGTTGAACATGAATGGGGTGTTTGAAGCTGCTCAGTGACCTTATGTTTCCTTCAGGATTGCATTTGTGTTGTTGAACCATTCAGTGATTGAACCTCCCAGTGGCATGCTGGGGATGCTGCTGCAGTCCTTGTGTATGGCTTTGTGTTACTTTTTCACTTCATTTTTCCCCTGCAAGCTGCTTCCCCTTCCTATCTCTGTATCCTTCATGTTGGGCATTTCCTGCCTGGCCCCAGCGTGTCGTGGTTGCTGTGCTGCCACGGTGAAGGCAGCTCCATTGCTGGGCTCCCCACAGCTGCCGCTGCCAGATCCGCTTTCCAATTAACAGCTGGTCAGGCAATCCCCAGGACTAGCAGCTCTGCAGCGCTAAATCACATGCACTGATGGAACTTGATTGAAGCTGTTCCTTTTCTCCGTGGGGAATTGCCAGTAATACAAACCGAGCAGATACACAAATGAGGTTGGGGAGGGGAGGGAGTTTGCAGGATCACCCAGGGGCCACAGGATTCACAGGAGGAACCAGTCGCCTCTTCTGGGATGGAGCAAACTCTTGCTACCTTGGAGCCGGAGCCTCCTGCCCATGGCCCAGCGCAGCTCCTCTCGCTGACACTTGGTGTTTGCTGTTTGCCAGGTTCTCATTGCTTCCCATTTGCCGTCCTACGAGCTGCGTCACAACCAGGTGGAGTCCATCTTTCTGTCCGCCATTGACATGTATGGACACCAGTTCTGCATTGAGAACCTGCAGGTATCTACCAAACTTCTCGTTTCCCTGCTTCCTTCTCCCTGAGCTTAATGTTTCAGTATTAAGTCTCACCCGTAGTCCCAAGGTCCTTGTGGCTTTAAATTGTGTTGTTCAGATTTCTGGTTTCCCTCTCATTTCTGTTTCCATTCCTATGCTGATAGCAGAATGAGCTCATCGCAGGCTACACCTTCCTGGAGGTGGGCAGCGATGGCAGGACCCCATCTCCCCTGTCTGGTGACCAGATAGGACACGAGGAACGGAATGAAGCCACATCAGGGGAAGTGCACATTGGACATTAGGAAAAGGTTCTTCACCGAGAGCTTGGTCACTGGAACAGGCTCCCCAGGGAGGTAGTCACAGCCCAAGCCTGGCAGAGTTCAAGGAGCATCTAGACAACGTTTGTAGTCATATGGTTTATTTCTAGGTAGTCCCACAAGGAGCAGGAAGTTGGTCTTGATGATCTTCTGAGTCCTTTTCAACTTGAGAATATTCTGCAATTTAATATAAAAAGGTTGTAATCCTTGATGAGCAACAGGAAAAGCATGGAAATCAAAACTAGTCAGGCTTGATTTGGGGTTTTTGATTTTTGCCAGACTCTGTTTGCCCGACAGGCCTTTCTCTTTAAAACTGCTTAATGTGATCTCTTCTAGAAACTCATTTTGTCCGAGACATCCATCTTTGATGTGCTGCCCAACTTCTTCTACCACAGTAACCAGGTGGTGAGAATGGCAGCTTTGGAGGTGAGTTTATTCCCATTGAAAATGAAATGTTTGAAATTTTTCCTCGTTGTTTTGCTTGTTTTGGGTGTGTATGTGGTTGGTTGGTTGGTTTGTTTTGAGCACTATTACCTTGCAGGATTAAGGGAGCCGCAGGTTGTGTGGAATGTGGCATTTAACAGCAGTAACGTTGGTAATGGACTGACATTCCAGATTCAAGTTGTCCTCTTTGCTCGAAGACGACTTAGGGGGTTGAAAGGATTGAAAGTGAAGCTGCTGTCAGAATGTGGTTGGCCTGTCCTGGGCCGTGTGCTGATGGTTGTGTCCTGCCAGCCTGGCCTTCCTCAAATTATAACCTTAAATTCTTCTGATTGAATTAGAGTTCTAACTAGATATTAATCTGGAGGCGTTTGTTTGGTGTTTAACATTTTTGAGGTCTCTGGTGTATCATTTGTCTTCTTTCCGCTGAGGAAGCACAGTTAAGCTGATGAGTTTCTCTCTAACCAGGTATATGTTCGAAGGGCGTATATTGCCTATGAGTTAAACAGCGTCCAGCATCGCCAGCTGAGGGATAACACCTGTGTGGTGGAGTTCCAGTTCATGCTTCCCACCTCCCATCCGAACAGGTCAGATCGCGGGTTCGGGCGCCTTTGGAATCGCAGGTTTCTGAGGGGCCGCATCCTGTCTCGGCAAAGAAAACTTGCAATAGAATTAGTGGAGAAAGGGAGAGTCCCAGTGCCTCAAATAAGCACAAATTATTGAAGATAAACCCCTGCATTGCCTAGTTCTGTCTCCTAAGTTATTTAAAACCTCAGGAGCTGTGGGTAGTAGTTTCTGCAGTTTGGATTCATTTAAGTTATGATACAGTTTTCACATATTTTCTAAGTTGAGCTAGTGTAGTAACTTTCCTCTAGAACCTCAGTTCTAGTGGAATGCTGAGCCTGCCAACAGATAAAATTCCAGACAGAATAATCAATTATTGGGAATTTTAATAAAGAGCAGCCGCACGGTCTGTGTCCCTCCTCAGCGCTGCCCTGCAGCCCCGGTCACGCTCTGCTCTCAACCCGCCTTTACTGCAGAAGGTGAAATCTTTCTAGCGTGTGTTTTTTTGACTGAGAAGACCAAGATGCACGTACGGATGCAACTGATACGGCAGTGCTAGAGCTGACATCCCTTGGTGTTCAGCCAGGATTTTTCAGAACAGATTTCTCATGACTGCAACCAAAAGCATCAGCTGCCCCTGTCCTGTAGAAGGCTCACGCCTCCTGGTGTGTGCTGAGATCACCTTAACAAACAAACTTGATTATCATCCGTCAGGTTAGTCAGTTCCCATGCTTCTTCATCGGCAGCAGGACCCAGGGGAGGGTACTGGGGACAATATTTGATTTTTGGCCGGTGCGCAGTGAGTCCCCGCGGCCGCCGGGTGCCACTGTCGCTCCGCGCTGGGTTCCCAGCCTGGTACCACAGCTATTTTTCTCCTTTGTTTCCAAACATCTTTTTCCTTATTTTATTTTTGGTGGGGCTGGGCAATGGGGTCCAGTCTCGCTTCATTGAGAATCCATCAGTACATTTTATGAAATGGTTTTCAGAATCTGGTTTGCTAGAAATGAATGACTGTCCTCGACAAGCAGCACAAAGCACTCATGATATAAATGGGACGTGCATTTGGTCTCATCTGTTTCCTACATTTCTAGAATATTTGTAAATAATTGCATACTATTTTTAGTAGCCCCTTTATAATGCTCTCTGCCCCCCCGTTCTTTCTCCATTTTTTCTTCTTGCTGGTCTCGGTTCCCTCTGTTGCTTGGGGGTTGTTTGGCCGGCCCATGCTGCCCACTGCTCTATTACTGTGTGCAAGCTTAATTGGACAAGGTCAGCTGGAAGATGAGAACTGTTACCTGCCTGGGGAACAGCTGCTTTGTCCTGAAATCTCCTCCCCCCTTCACGCTGCATTCGCTGGGGCAATGTTCTGCAGCTCGGTTCCGCTTCTCAGCCAGCGGCTCTGCTGGTGGTTGGCTGCGAACGCATGGCAGCCGTGTGCGGAGGCCGGCGGGCCTGGGACAGGCTCAGTGCGCAGGCAGCTGCAGCTCATCTCGCAGCGAGGAATTGGGCTCCTCTTGCTTGCTGCAGCTTCTGCGGTGCGTCCCGCTCGTGCGCTGCGGGGAGGGTGCTGAGGCACCGTGGTGCAGGGTACTGAGGTTCTGGCGTTAGCACGGAGTGTAGAGCTAAGCAGGCTGTAAAGGCAGATCTTATGTTAAGCCCAAGACACAGAAATCTCAAAACTCTGCCTTGCTTAAGTTGTCTTTGTTGGTTTCGACCATGTGTGTCCATGGTGTGTTTTCTGTACTTTCTGTAGGATGAACTTTTAGACTGAGAAGGTAGAAATGGATTCCAAGGGCAAACCCCAAAGCCAAAATATCCCAGTGACCAAGCAAAATGTCCCTTGGAGCTCTGCAGGGCTGGGTCCTGATGAACCAGGAGAGATACCAGATTGCCCATGAGCATCCTCTGGTGGAGCTGGTGGTAGTTGTGTGGCCCACACATTTCTCAGCACTTTATCAGATATTTTTAAGCCCTGGTCCCCTTTGTGTCTAATTGCTGTGAACACTCAAGGACCTGAATTTCACTGGAGCAAATATTGATGTCGAGCAAATTGCAAACTTTTAATTGTGGCTATATTTAAATTCTTTGTTAGTGGTGTTTAACCCCACTATGCTTTTCCTTAATTGTAACAAAAACAATCACAGGCACTACTTCTGATCTGAGTAGTCACAGCCAGGCACTCAGGCTTTGTATTTCTGGCCACTGAATGATTGCCATCAACTACCCCCAGGAAAGCTTCACATGGAAGCAGAGGGGAAAGAAAAACTGTTAAATGTGCTCACAAAGTCATAGAAATGCAGCGTGCTCCTGGTGGGTTTTGTGGGCAGAAGCAGTTTGGGGAATTATTTGTTTAAATTAATAGAAAACATCCTGTTGTAAGAATCCCCACTGATCCTGATTGCGAGGGTAAGATGTAGGGAGAAAAACTGCTTACACTTGAAAGCACAGAGGGCTTTACAGGTGCACGGCGGAACCAGTGCTGCTGCTGCGCTCAGTGCAGTTTGAAACCCTCCACGTCGAGGGGGCTGCAGTAAATCCCACCTGGAGAAAGCAGAACGAGGGTACAGAGGGGACACCGATGGCTCCGTGCTGTGCTGAGCACTATGAGCTCTGCTATGAGCACTGCTCCTCAGCCAACCAAGGTCTTGGGGGAGCCGCCGTGAGGAGACGAGCCCCGTTCTGAGCTGTTCTGTGCTTCCCCTGTCCAGCCTGCCCTGCTGGGCTGGGTCTGCTGGAATATTGCTGGTGTTGAGAGGGTTCAGCTCCCTTTGTGCGCACGGCGAGGCAGTGACAGACACTGAAAGGCCTTCCCGAGGTGTTCACATGAAACAGGGCTTGCCTATTCTTAGCTCAGAATCTCCTGTTCAAAGAAACATTGTGTGCCTAGTGTAGGCAAAGGGAATTATCGTGCCTTTTCAACAGGAGAAATTTTTTTTCTAGTAATCCCCCTCTCCTGCTTTCGAACAGCCTTTTTTATGCCTGAAGCTGTAAGGTTTAAATTAAAGTGGGACGTTGTCTGCCATCACCAGCTTGAGGAGCTGCAGCCCCAGCCATGCTGCTCAGCCCCTTCCCTTCTCTTCCCTTCCCTTCCCTTCCCTTCCCTTCCCTTCCCTTCCCTTCCCTTCCCTTCCCTTCCCTTCCCTTCCCTTCCCTTCCCTTCCCTTCCCTTCCCTTCCCTTCCCTTCCCTTCCCTTCCCTTCCCTTCCCTTCCCTTCCCTTCCCTTCCCTTCCCTTCCCTTCCCTTCCCTTCCCTTCCCTTCCCTTCCCTTCCCTTCCCTTCCCTTCCCTTCCCTTCCCTTCCCGTCACAAGGGAAGAGCTCAGAGGTAAACGTGTCTTCACAAACAGGTCCCTCTCTTTGACTCAGAGGTCAATGCTAAGATAGTTACTGACAAGGGTGACTTACTGGGCATATCTTTATTTTGGGTATGGCAATGATACCGGAGGTCTCTGCCTTCTGAATATGTTGAGGCCCAGAAGAAACTGAGGTACTACCCAGGCTGTTTTGCCTGCTCGGATGCCTCAGCCGTGCCTTCCCCATCCATCTGTGCATCGAGCCCTCGCCTTCCTTTTGTCCCATGGGCCACCCTGAACTGCCACACTCGCCCTTGAGATGCCCAGCAGGATCTTGAGCAGGGATGTTCCACTGGGAGGTGGAAGCAAAGGAAGCTTTTAGCATTGCAGATTAAGATGTTAAATTTTGATAATTAGCTCAGCTTTAAAGCAAGTTGTACTTCTGAAATGTGGTAAAGAAGATGTCTGATCCCAGCTGACCCTGGTTGTGTTTGGGGTTGGGATGCACACAACTCGGCCAATGCCTTACTGAGGCTTGTTGAATTCAGTCCTGGGACCGCATCCTGCTGGCCATGATGCTTCCGAGGGTGGAATTCGGCTCTAGTCGTTAGTTCTTCATATTTCCAAAGGGATCAGTGTAGATGTCTCAGCTGTCTCGTGCTTGGTTTTGCCCAGTATCTCCTGTTTCTGTGGCTGTTTGTTGTCACCGTTGGACTTCGGTGTTGCTGATTTCAAGGCTTCGGAGTGGTGCTTGATCTCCCCTCTGCTGTCTCCTGATGTTTTATCATCTATGGAGTATTTTGGTTGTTCTTTTGTTGTCAGCCTCTTCCTTAGCTTACAGGTAGAAACTGTTTGGAAGGCTGAAATCCAAATTAAATAATGCTGCTTCCAAACAGTGCTCTTTACAGAAGAGTAAGAAACCAAAACTCACACTTAAAACGGTGTTTTTTAGGTTCCTTCCCACCATCATTTTCTAACAACATACAATTTGAATTTCTGACACAATGGAAGCGTTTTATGCGGACTAAAGTAGTCACTAAAACAGCCTCTTGCGTCAGGGTTTGGGTTGCTGGCTGAACCAGCCGCTGGAGACCCAGCGCGTGGTCGAGGGGGTCACTGGGGAGCCCCAGGTCCCTCCCGGCTGTGGGACCGGCTGCCAAATCCCCGCAGGGACACCTGGAAATCCCCGCGGCTCCGTGCTGAGGGTTCCGCGTTAATTAGGCAGCAGGAATGTGCTGCAGTTCCCTTGGCTTCCCTGTTTCAGAAAGGGCAAAACCTTCCAGCAGAGCAAAGAAAGGGCTGTTGAAGGGGCAGCAAACTGAATGGAACGACGATAATTTTATGCAAATTGGACTTCAGTAGCAGATTCAGCCTGGCTGAATCACAGAGGGAGCAGAAGAATGAGGAGAGAAAGAGGGAGAGGAAAAACCCAATCAAAATGTATGGTTTGAGGCATGTTTCACAGCCTTCTGTTTAGATTCTTCTGCAGAAATGAAGCAACACAAGAGGCATGCCACTGCTCCCAGCCAGTGCAATTGCTCTTTCTCCTGTGGTACTGCTGTTAATAACTACAAGTGGGTTATTGAGCTGACCTCTGCCGATTCCGCTTTGCCGCCCGCTTTCCGAAGCTTCGCCCGCGCTGGCGCAGCTTGGCCTGGCCAGCGGCGCTTTGCATGCGTTGCCGTCCTCGACATCGGGAACACGCCCTTCGAAAAACAAAAACAGGAAGGGCAAGGGAAACAAATCCAAATTCAAGCAGGGGGGCGAGCGGGTTTCGTTTGGTTGAGCAGAAGGAGCAATTGTAGTGGCAGTGGAGCAGATTCTAGTGAGATCAGCTTCCCCCATCAGGAAGGACCTTTGTGAAAGTTCAGAGAGCCAGGGAGAAGGGCTGGAGTTCTGACAGAAAGGACGAGGAAAGGAGCATTTGTGATGCCGGGTTTTTCCCGTCTGTTTCTGAAAGCTTTGCAGAGACCATTACACAGGTGTACCAGGCGTAGAGTCTGCTCCAGACTGTTTTTCCAGCTGAAGCAGATCACATGCAGCTTTCCCACCATTTACCAAAACCATCTCAAGCCCCAGAGACCTTGTGGCCGTTTCGGTCCTGCCCACAGGCCCTATTGCTCTCCTCACTGCCTCCAAATGAATTAAATACTCGTGTTACTTCCCATTGATACGTCTTTAGGCCGTTTTTTGCTTTCTCCTGTATGGCTTAAGGAGATCATGGGAATTCTTCGTGTCCCTACCAGTAACACACCAAACATACAACCTTGTAGTGAATCTGACTGTGCTGTGACAAACCTGGTTTGCAAACGGGACCGGGCACAGCTGGTGTGACCATGGGAACACACTGGTCATTAAGTACCGAGGCTTCATGGTCTCGCCCATGGTGAAGGACGTTAAGAAGGTCTGTGCTTCGGCCTCCTGCAGGTTTCTGCAGGGAGGGGAGGGTGAATGTCCAGTTACATGCTCCCCGAAGCTTTGCTTTCAATCTTTCCACGTTGGCTGATGTCTTTGCACAAGCCTCCTGCGTGCATGTATTTTTTTTCATTTTAATCTTTACTATTTTGAATGTCAGATCACAGCAATTCCTACGTCTTGCATGGAGCAATATGCTGCCTTATGCTCGTAGCCAGGACAGGTGACACTGTGCTGTTCCTGTGCTGGTATGAAAACGTGCCCCTCACCTTATTTCTGGCATAAGAGCATCACTGCGGCTCAGTCCGCATGCAAAACCGTGAAGACTTGGACCGGTGTTGTAAAAGGAACTGTAAATTTTTCCTAAAATTAGCTTTTTTTTGGTATTCAAGGTCTTGAATGCTGAACTGCAAAGCATCCCATGGGGTTTATGTGTGCGCTTATGCCTGCGCTGCTGTGGGCCAGCGCCGCTGCTTAGCGCAGGGCTTGGGCAGCCAGCACCGGGCTTGTTGCCCTGAACCTGTTGCAGTCTCCCCGTGCGATGTGGTCGCTTTGCGCATCTGCTGCAAACTCCCCCTCTGGTCTTGCTTGTGAGGCTCACGTGGTGAATGCAAAGGGCTCGAGGTGGGTCCGATAAGGGTGCTGGAGAACCGCAGGGTGTCTTGCAAACGCACTGTTTCCCTGGGGTGTGTGTGTGTACATGGCCTGTGCTCTCTGCACAGCGCAGGCCAGCGGCGGGTGCCGTCCCACGGTCAGTGAACCGGAATTCTGCCTGACAACCGGAGGGGTGACAAATTCTCATTTAGTAAATTGTAAAGTTGTTGCTGGTCTGTGGATCAGCTTGATGGTAGTTCTTGATGATGGCTTTCACTAACCAATCTGTAACTGTGGTTGTTTGATTACAGAGGGAACATCCCCACGCTAAACAGGTACGGTACTTGTCATCTTTTAAAATTGGAAAAGACGCATTAGAAAGAAGTAGCCTAATACTTAATGTTTTAATGTGTTTTGTTTTAGTGCCCTTTACTTGGGAAGCTCTCAAACATAACTCTTCTTTTTCCTTCCCTTTTCCTCTCCCTTTGTCTAAAACATGTTTTCAGCTTTTCTTTACCATTCCAAAGAGCTTTGCATGCAGCGATGTTTCAAACGCCCTTTGCCGGGTGCCTCGGCCCGTCTGCCCCGAGGCACACGGCAAATTCCCAGCAGAACGCAGTTTCCAGGGGGTGTTTGGAGCTGTGGCCCCTCGCCCGGTGAACCTGCTGCTACTCTGGGTTCTTGTGACGAGCTTAGAATTTGTCGAGGCTGCTTCACCTCCCTCCCACCATAGATGAATCTGCATCTCCACCAGCTGACAGCATGTTTTGTTGTGTTTTGGACACTAATTTTTCCTCCCGTGTCTCAGTTGAAAAGTATTTCTTGTTTGAAATAATACATGAGAAATGTCTGCTGTCTTTTTGTTTAGTTACTGTTCTGTGGTATTTTTTTGTATTAGTTGTAAGAAATGTACACCAAGGCATGTCCTGAAAGATCTTTCAAAGTGTGAATACCTATTATTTATTACTGCTTGCAAGCCTATTTAGGGAAAAATAGTAAAAATGGGCTTGAAAGTCCCATGGCTCTTAATGAGAGATAAATTGTGGGAACACAGAGTGACTATAAACGTGGAGAGCTATTAATCAAGCTGATGATACTTCAGACTTGTTAACAGGGTACGTAGGACCGTATCACAGTGCTTTTCTGTATATGGAAAGAAAGAATCTTAGCAAGGCTGGTGAGCGGCCGTGTCAGCGATCCCAGTCAGGTCTTTAAAAAGAAAACAACATAACAATAATAATAATACCCCAGGAGCACCAACCTGCGCTGGGCGCTGCTCAAATGGAGCAAAAGAGACGAGCGGGGGCAGCGGCAGAGTTGGTAAAGCGTGGCTTAAATTAGATGGAGGAGCACGTGAATCTGAGCAGCAGTCAGGGCGGAAAGCGTTGTAAGGGGACGCGTTCAGGGCAGGGATACTGGTGTACGACTGTAGAGATCCCTGTTTCCAGTGCAGGATTTTAGAGGGGTCACTGTGCCACGCTGCGTTTGAGGAGCGTGAATTAACAGTATCACTGTGGAAGCATTGAGATAATATAGCTGGGTATGCTTCAAGTTAATTTGTAAGAATTTACTAAATCTTTCAAGTGTCAAACCTTAGAGTGATTGTTGTTTATCTCAGCATTCCGCCTGTAAAGCCAAACGTACACACAGGAGGAAAAATGCGTTCAGCTTTGCATAGTCATAGTTCACCTGTCATCTCAAGAAACTCCTTCAGAAGTACTTGTTTTAAAGGCTTAGAATGTTATTTCCCAACCATTTTAAGTGTTCCTGGACACGGGGACAAGGTCTGGGTGAGGACATTGGTGGCAGCAGGGACACGGCAGCGTTGAGGGCTCGGGGCGGCCAGCGCAGCGGGTCTGAGGCGCTGCGGCGCTAACGAACGCGCGGTTAGACGGGCTCAACAGCCGCGCCTCATGCTCAAAGCACACGCACGTGACAGATCTTTCTCCCTTGTCCCTGCTAACTGTGGTCTCGTTGGGTTGCCGTTTAGAATGTCCTTCTCTTCCAACCTCAATCACTACGGGATGGTCCACGTGGCGAGCGTGAGCGACGTCCTGCTGGACAACTCGTTCACTCCGCCGTGCCAGCGCATGGGCGGGATGGTCTCCTTCCGCACCTTCGAGGATTTTGTCAGGTACGTGGGGAAGGCTGGCGATTGTTTGTGTCACCAGCTTCACGGTGCGCCCAAATGGAACTGCACAAAACCTCTGCCTTGTCTAGAGTCAGGTTTAAACTGATCCTGAGCTTGTTTGTTAAGATTCTGGAGTCTCAGGTGGAAGTTTGGGTCCCCTTGTCTGTCTCCTGGCGATAACTGAGGTTCAGGTGGCTGTAGGAGCAGTTTGTGGCCAGAATGATCAGCATCCTGCATTTCTGCAGGCTGGAGATCATTTGCAAATGTGCTGGTTTCTTCTGACGCTCTTGCTCACGTGTATATACATGGGAGGACGTGTTGTTCTTTATGCTTTCAGCCTTCTAGGGGTAGGCAAAACCCCCCTAGCAGAACCTGTAGCAGTTGTGCGGGCCTGTAACCCAAGATCTCTGACAAATGCGGGGAGATCCAGGCTCTGCGGTGGTTGGAGGGTGGGGAGGTGTCGCCTGCTCATCTGCTGAGTTTCTCCTAAGAAGTCCTGGTCTCTCCGTCCCCTCGTTACCCACACGGTGCGTGGCTGTGGGTGGGCTGGCCGGCGTGGCGGTGGCTGACAGTGCTCTGCTGTGTTGCAGGATCTTTGATGAGGTGATGGGTTGCTTCTGTGACTCTCCTCCGCAGAGCCCCACGTTCCCCGAAGCTGGCCATGCTTCCTTGTACGATGAAGACAAGGTACAGTAGATTTTCTTCTTGAGGTTGCGCCCGGGTTGGAAACAGAAGGCGTGCAGAACGTTGCTGGCACTGCGGGCTGGTCCTGCTCACCAGTTGGGGTGCTGGAAGCTGGAGTGAAGAGATTTATGTATTTATTTGTGTGATTTTTTGCTTGTTCCACAGTAAATGGTTTGAAGTAGGTGGCCATTTCCTGACCCTGTGCTAAAACTACACCTGAGTCTCTTCCCCTCCATGTGAATTTAGTTTGTAGTGTTTAACATTAGCAGCATTATGGGATCCACAGCAGCGTAACTGAGCGCTTAGACCCACAATTAGGTTTCCAGACCTTCTCTGTGTTTTAGGGGTGTTTCTGGGGCTGCACTCACAGGGGTTAAGTTGCTAACAGTTTGTTTATGGGGAATATTTGGTTTAAATCGCAGGCTGCCCGCGAGGAGCCCATTCACATCCTGAACGTTGCCATTAAAACGGACAGTGACGTTGACGATGACGGGCTGGCCGCGATGTTCCGCGAGTTCACGCAGAGCAAGGTGAGCGGCCTGGGCTCCTCTGCAGCTCTGGGCCGGCGCAGGACGCGTCCTTCTGCTTGGAAAACTCATTATGTTCCAGTTGGTTTGGTTTTTAAACAAACAAGTGCAACAGTGACATCTTTCAGCAGCTTCCTGTCTCTTTAAGAAAAGAAAATAATCAAATATAACAATTTAAAACTACTTCTGCCTTTCCTCTGCTCGATCGTGCTCCAGGCATTTCATGGGAGGGGATAAAAGGAAAGAAATAAAGAAAAAAATTCCCAAACACATTAAACTATCAAATAGGTTGATCCAAATTGTCCAAATAATCTTCTAGTCCCAGCATGTTGTGTGTGGTTTTTCTAATAGAAATTAGGATCATATACTTGTAAATGACTTGTGGAGGAGATTGCGGCAGTCAGTGTAAATGGAGTTTCTCCAGGTGCTGATGGCTAATCGCTCCGTAATAGCTGTGGACTTGCTGTGAGACCCACATTATTACGATGTAATCAGAATCCTGTTGCTATGCTGTTATTGTCTGCCACTTGTGGAATTTTAAAAGCAATAACAATTTTTGCTTTTTAAATCATGGCATTATTAAAGTTATTTTCTTCCTCTTGCCATGAATATAGTCACTGATGCTCATTTTCAAAGGGCTTAACCTTAGTGAAACATTTCAGTCTGTGCTGAAAGGGGTTGTTTTGTTCCTGCTCTCGCTGAGTTCTTCTTGCTTTTTATTTTCTTTGCTTTTAAATTGGAAAAAAAGGAGGAGAAAGGAAAAAGTTTTAGAAAGAGAAGCAGAATTGTGAGATCTTAACATTTGAAAAGATCAGTGGTGTGGCAAATACCGATGGCAGCGCCCATTGGAAATGGGGCTGAGTGGAACGTGCTAGTGAAGCACCCAGAGTGGATGTTCTCTCCTCTGTTTGAAAAAACTGATTAAAACCTGTTGGTGATCACCTTTGCAAATGGACACATCCGTCCTTTGGTCCGGGGTGTCCGTGTTTGTGGTGCCAGGCGCTGCCTGGGCCCGGTTCTTTAAAACTCCCGTCCCGTTGCCATGTCTGCTCTGTGCTGCCCTCCAAAAGTCACCTTTGCAAAAGGGAATATTTCCTGCGAGCCTTGTCAGCGACTCTTGTGCTTTGCCTGTGTGGGATGTCGTGTTCTTGGGCTTTGCTCGCTGACCTCTTTGGGTTTAAGGTGTTTGCTGCTGTGCTGCTGGGCGATGATCCGGTTGGAAATGGGCTGGGGGCTGGCGCAGGGATGCTGGGGCCTGGAGAGCTGCTTTGGTTCGGAGAACATTTTGCCATGTTTTTGATGTCTTTTCCTGTGAATCCACTCACCTGATGCCATCCTTGCCTTTTGACAGAAATCCGTCCTGATCGAACACGGGATTCGGAGGCTGACGTTCCTTGTAGCACAAAAGGTATTTTGATACAATATCTCTCATGCTGCGTAGAACTCTGTGGTTTTGAGATCATCATAGCATTGGCATTTGACATGTTTTTTTTTCCAAATTAAATGCTCTTCAACTATATTTAATTCTCTCTTCACTGTTTTTGTTCTCTCAAGTTTGAGATGGTTTCGATGAATTCACTTAAAATTAATTTACAATTGTAAACAATCTTGACACCTCTTGTATTGATGAATTAATTAAGTTTTGATTGTCACCCTAATTGCTAGCTTTCTTCTGCCTTTCTTTTTTTCCCTTCCTGTGTTTGTATGTTCCGTTTGTTAAGGACTTCAGGAAACAGGTCAACTATGAGGTGGATCAGAGATTTCACGTGAGTACCAGGGGCCTGGACACGGGGGGATTGCTGACCCGAGGCCACAGACACCCGAGTGCCTCCAGGCTTCTCGTTTGGTTCTTAGTCAGGCATTTAATGCCCATCTTGGTGTCAGAATAAGAGAAGTAATTAAACAAATATCTGACTTCAAATGCTGGAGTTGGCCTTTTGCGTTTGGTGGGGCTGTTCACGTGCTAAAGTCTCTCGTTACCCGCTGAACTCCTGACCGCCACATTCATAAAGATCTTGCTTGTTTCTGTATTGTTTTGTAGTCTAAAATGTAATGATACAATTAATTTTTGTATTATTTCTTATGTAGGGTGGTGATTTCTTTAGGCTTCTTATTGATTTTAAAATAACTTAGAGGAGTAGTAGAAGTGACTGGCTGCATTTCACATAACGGCTTTGTGGCATGACAAATGTTTGCTCTTACTGCTGAGAATTACTTCTCTCCCAGGGCCTGGGTGTCAGGGGGAGCAAGGTGGCAACGTAAGGCAAAAACCAGAGTTTTAGCCCTTGTGTGTCTACTTTACAACTCTGAAAGTTAACGAGAGTCTTGAAAGTGCGGGAAGTTCATCCTGTGTCCATCAGCGCTGGTTTAGCAGCTTCATGAAATGAAAACCAGTTTACAAACCGGCAGAAATAGCATTTGAACAAATGTGGGCATCACCTCGTGGGAACCGCTGCCCACAGTGCAGATATGGATCAACAGCCCGTGTGGGAAACTGGGCTCCTGGGAGAGGTGTTGGGACCTTCGGCAACAACGTCCAGGAGGCGTTAGAGAACTGAAGTGGTACTTGGGGAGTGAACAGGACGGTCTGTGGGCGGCGCTGGGCTGTGTGTGGGGGAATGAAAGGAGCCGTGTCCACACAGTGCTGAGCTGCGTGGGGCGCGAGGGGCTGTGGGCACGCCCGGCGGGTCACCCTCGGGGACCCTGGGTGGGCGTCAGTCTCCGTTACCATCTCCTACACTATTCCGTTTAGTACTGGACCAACTATTAACTTAGTCAGGGCCTGGGCTTGGGTTTGTTTTTGTTTTAATTACAGTCTATATAATTAGTTCCCAGCATGTTGAGGTAATAGAGAGTTGCTCCAGCAGGCTTCCAATTTCCTCATCTCATTAGGTTTTTAACGTGATTATTAGTATAATAATCAACTATGATGATTTCTGTTGTAGCTTTTCACATTCTGCAGTTTGCAGGGTGTCTTGATTGGCTAATTTAGGCAAATTATTTTGATTGTCTTGATGATGGTTGGTTGATTAGAACACAGCGGGGGTATAATTCTTCTGCTCAGGAAATGGAGCACTCTTTTGGATTTTGGTACCGGAGCACTGAGAGTTTTGTGTGCGTGCACATCTAATGGTTGTGTTGGCCCACACCACCAGTCAGATGCTTGGAAGCAAAGACAGTGGTGGGTGAGCACGGCTGATGTGAGGAGCCATCAGCAGCGTGCCCAGCAGCGCGGGCGGGAGGGATTCGGAACAGAAGCGAGGACACATGGCAGTGGTTGTGTTCGCAGAGTGCAGCTGATGCTCCGCGCTCACCGAACGTGCCCGTTGCCTGAATTTTCAGGCAGGTTTTCCTGAGGCGCTGGCTGGTCTGGAGGACACGCTCCAGGCAAGAGCAGCTTGTTGTGTTCAACTGAGAGTCATCAAGCGAAGTTCTAGGGACTGTTCTCTATAGGAGGCGAAGAAAATGATGAGCTAGGTTACTTCTAGCCATAAAAGCCATGTTGCTCAGTAGAGCGTTATCCTCCATCACCATGCACTGAATCCGGCCAGGGCAGCGCGTCTTTCGTTGATAGTGAAACGTGATTCAGAAATTCGGTGGCTAAAGGTCAGATATCTCCTTTTATTCTTACTAAGACAGTTCGGGCAAGTTGTGTATGCTCGTTCCCGTCACCTTTAGCATAAAAGACTGGTATTTGGGGGTTGGTGCAAAGTGTTCACAAAAATTCCTCCACCCAGGAAAATTGCAGAGGACGGGTGGTTTTCCTGGGCGGGAAGCAGGGGGTGGGTGGGAGGTTGCTGTCCAGTCTTTCTCTCTTCTAAGAGATGTGCACAAAAATATAAAACCCTTACAATTTGCTAGGATTTCATCTGTGCAATAGAATAGCAGAGAAACCTAATCATATTTGGGGGACTTTTGTAGAGCACTATTTAATACATGAGGATAATGTTATTTGATTACAATTCATAGTTTTCCTTGGGAAGAAAGTATTTCTAGCAGTAATAGCTATAGAGCTATAGAATACAGATCGTTGTTTTGCGTATGTCTGCTTACACAATGGGGTGTTAATATCATTGTGTGGCTCCCACATATTTCCACAATAATAATAATAATACTGGAAGTTGTTTCCCACTGCCATGTTTGGACAGTTCCGTGTTATTGTCTGCTGATAATTGACAGTAATAACTGAAAGCCAATCAAGTAGTATCTATTGCACTAGCAGTGAAGGGAGGTTTAAAGCACCTCTGCTGCCCTGTGGAAGGTAACTTGGTTTTCCAGCACCTTTTTGATGTTCAAAAGTACCTTGTGGCAACGTGTGGCATCCATCCCCTGTGCTGTGGGGCTGCGGGGGGCCGGGCCGGGAGCAGATCAAGTTGCTTCTGTTTGCAGGGCTAACAGCATCGCTTTTCCTTTCAAACAGAGGGAGTTTCCAAAGTTCTTCACGTTCCGTGCCCGGGATAAGGTGAGTTGTGTATTCTGGAATACTTTTCGCTCAATGTTGGCTTTATCCTTCTTTCACGTAACTGTTCCTGTTCACGTAACTGCCTCAGCCCAGCTTCCCTGCCTGTAGTATTTCAACAACTTCAACACATTTCTTAGTGCTAAAGACTGTGCATCCAACAGAAAACTTGGGGTTGGATTCGTTTGCATTTTAGCTTTTTCATTAAATATGAAATTTCATAATGGGTATTGGCTGGTTCTTCCCCTCCTCAGTGTTTCAGCTTGACTCACCCTCCTCTCTTACCCCCTTTTGTACGTGCGCGGCGCCGGGCGCCCCCAGTTTGAGGAGGACAGGATCTACCGGCACCTGGAGCCGGCTCTGGCTTTCCAGCTGGAGCTGAACCGAATGCGGAATTTTGATCTCACCGCCATTCCCTGTGCCAACCACAAAATGCATCTGTACCTGGGAGCGGCCAAGGTGGAAGTGGGCACGGAGGTGACGGACTACAGGTTCTTCGTCAGGGCCATCATAAGGCACTCGGACCTGATCACCAAGGTGAGTTTTGTCACCCGTGCAATGTCTGTTTCCAAGACAGGGTATAAGACGCTGGTTGTTGGGCTGTGATTTTTGCGTAGAAAATAAGTGATTTGTTGGTAATATCTGGCAGGAAGCCTCCTTTGAGTACCTGCAAAACGAGGGAGAGCGATTGCTTTTGGAAGCCATGGATGAGTTGGAGGTGGCATTTAACAACACCAATGTCCGCACTGACTGCAACCACATCTTCTTAAATTTCGTGCCTACTGTCATCATGGACCCGTCGAAGGTATGGTCTGCTCAGCTCTCAACTGTTTCTTGCGTCTGACTGACTACAATTAAATGGTCTTTTGCTTTCTCTTTATGCCGCCTGTTTGGCAGTGATGAGGGAGGAAAGCTTTGGTTTGTCTTCCAATCTATGAACAAATATTAAAAGTAAGATTTCAGAATGAGCAGAGCTCCTGTTTTTAGTGCAGTAACACTGTCCTTCAGGCAGTGCAGTTCACTTCCTCTGTGGGAACTAAGGAACAGTTTATTAAAACTATGTTTTGTATTTAAAACTAAACTTATTTATTTCAGTATGTGAGATAATTTAAATAAGGAAATAGCTTAAAATGCTCTTCTGTTTGTTACAAAAGCTCAGATTCTACCCAAATAAAACGTAAGTCTTAAAAAGAATTTGTAAATCCAGCTACAAAAAGCAACGCCTCATTTTCGTTCTCTGATACAAAAGCACAGAGATCAACATTATAAATAAATGAACATTAAGCTTTGTTAGATGCATAAATGGAAGTGTTCGGGCTTAAAGCGTGTTTCTGGTTAGCAGAGCCACCACAAACTGCAAAGGCTGCATTGAGTTGAAAATCAACATTCTGTTCATGGTTACCAAAGGATGAGAGTCGACCTTTCCTAATGAGAATAACTGGAAGTTTAAAAAGATTAATTGGTTATCAAAATAAGTATCTCTTGTTTGCTGACTTTCAAGTCATGGTTAAAAACTGGTGGCTTAAATGGCTTTTGAATAAACCCTCTCTCAGTGCATCCGAAATCTGTAGTTCCGGGAAGCTGGGGAGCGGGTGGGATGCGCAGCCCCCGGGAGTTCGGCTGCCAGTGTGTCCTGTGACTTTTCCTGAGCTGCTGGGGAAAAGAGACACTTTATTTTTTGAAAGGATGTTAAAAACAGCCTATAAATTGCTTTCTTTTAATATGCGCTATTTGCCAGCAGTAGTATTTTATAAAGTTTAATAGAACACCAGAAGGCCAAGCTCCGAGTAGTAATTGCTTTGTTGATTTAAAGCACCGTACCGCATGTGCGGTGAAACATGATTATTGTGCATCCAAGTGCTACAGAATGGTTCGTCAAGGATTTCGCTTTGCTGCGTTCGGTGGTTTTTAGCTGTGGGCTGCGCTCGCGGGAGGAAGGGGCTGGAGGGGCAGCGCTGGGCACAGCGTGGTGTGCTGGGGGGAACAAGGAACGGGAAGGGGGATCCAGGGCTCCCCAGCTGGAGTTCAAGGCTTATTAGGAGAACAAACAGGCCACCGAGGTCCTGTGACAGCACAGGGCGTGTGCTGCTGTTGGTGCTCCCACCTCTGCTGGGATGTTCCTCTGGGTGCCCTTGGGGCAGGACCCGGCAGCAGCGGACGGAGGTGCCGAGGTGCTGGATGTGTGCGGAGGGTGAGGGCGGCTCTCGTGCTGTGTTCCAGATCGAGGAGGCGGTGCGGAGCATGGTGATGCGCTACGGGAGCCGCCTCTGGAAGCTCCGCGTCCTCCAAGCCGAGCTCAAGATCAACATTCGGTTGACGCCGACGGGGAAGGCGATTCCCATTCGGCTCTTCCTGACCAATGAGTCGGGCTATTATTTGGACATCAGCCTGTACAAAGAGGTGACGGACTCCCGGACAGGACAGGTATGGCCACATACGGCTCCGTGGTTTGATGTGCAAATATTTTTGGGGGGGACACGTGATACCTGATGAAGCTCGTTTGTGGTGCTTTCAGGTAATACAAAATTGCCATTCAGCTTTGCCGAAGGAAGAAGAATATAATCTTGCAACAGGCAAGAAGGCATGCGAAGTGTAATCAGTTTTGTAAAAGTGCATGTCTTCTAATTGTTTTGTACATACCTTCAGTCATTTGTACATCTGTTTTCTCTGTGGCAGAGCGCTCAAAAAAGTAATAGAAAAGTAATCGCTGTTGGTGCTCATCCTATTATTAATTATACAGTTCCCTGAGTAGACAGAGAAAAGCTGTGAACTCATCTTTTAAATCCTAAAGATATAGGGAATGACCTGGGTAGGGTGATATAAAATTATTGAAGGTGCATTTATATCATTTTTATGAAGCATAATGGTCTCTTTTGTAATGGTTGTGGCTATTCTGGTATTTCTGCTGTTCATGGCGTAGGAATAGTCTGGTTACCTGAAATACTTACATATACTAAAATACATGGAGTCTGGGATGCATAAAAATATTTAAATACAGGCCTGTTTACAGCTCCCTCTGTAATAATCTCTGTGCCGTGCGGCAGCAGCAGTGGAATGAATGAGTGGGGCCGCTGGTGCGCACGGGTGCTGACTCACCTGTTCCCTGCGCTCCCTCGCGGTTCCCAGCGCGGCCTGGCCGTGCGGATCCTGCAGCAGATCGTGTCTGCGCGTTTTACCTCCTTCCCGCCTTCCGGTGCAGATGAGCAGAGCGAAGGACACGTTAATAACCCGCAGTGGCCGAGCTGCGTAGCCGCTTGGGAAGGTCACCTTTCCTCCCCAGCTCTGCCGCTGATGAGCTTCGTGCCTTTGAAGGCAGGATGTGCTTGCGTGTGTACAGCTTTTAGCAACTTCTCCAATGTTTAATTTGTTTATTTGATTCCCCTTCCCCCCCCATATCAAATCAGTTCTATTAACAAATTATACTGCTAGGAATTATTTCAATTAACGCTTTGAGTAGTTGGGAGGAAGGTTTGTCTTAAAAAGCGAATACCTTCAGGCTTTGGAAAGGCCTTTGGTGAATCTTCCCCCTCGTGACACAGTTTGATAGGATGGGTCCAGATCTAAGTATTTTTTCCTGTGTTTTCAGAGGCTTATTTTGGACTTAGAGAGTTGTTCTAAAAAAGTCCAAACATCACTGATGTGCTGGGTGCTGGGCACTTTGATCCCTTCCCAAGAATGGGAAAATAGAGCAATCATGAGCGAGCGCCCTGCTCTGCTGTTCCTGCAGTGCCGAGGGGCTCAGTGCTGACTTCCAGCCCCCCAGAACTGCTCAGAGACCGTCCCGAGATGTGGGGAGAACGGGGCTCCCGGTGCAGAACATCTGAACGCAGACACTGCCGCCAAGACTTGTTACCCTCAAGAAATCTTTCTCCCACTGAAGAAGCTACTTCACAAAGCGACATTTGTGAAGACTGAAGAGTGCATAAACGATTTTCAATCTGAAACCTGAGATACGCTTTACTTACTGAATTCTATCTTTAATTGAATTCTTCAATTACATCACCTTCAATTAGAAAAAGATCTGTGGTTTGTAACCTCAGATCTGATCCCCGCTCTGTTGAAACCGCCGTGACCGTGCTGCCTGTCAGGGGTGTTTCTGTGCGGCCCCGTTCGTGCCGTGTTGTCCCCGTTACACGTTGCTCCTCCTGGTTCTCAGCTGAAACAAGATTTCCTTCCGAGTCCGAAGGAGCTGAGAGGAATATTTAGTGCCATGAAGCACGGCAGCTGATAATTCATGTTGCTACTCTGGGAAAATCTTTTAAACTTACAATATCAAAACTTCAAACCAAATGACATATGCAAGTCCTGACCGAGCTTCCCCGATCCATCAGTGGAGATACGGATCCCGCGCTGCTCGGCTGCATAAATAACGGAGCTCTCTCTGCTCCCAGCTCTCGCAATCCATCGCACACAGGGGAGATTCTGCTGAATGGGGACTCAGCGAAGTCACGGGTTTTTCTGTGGGGACGTGGCTCTGCTCACTTTGCTCTCCGCTGTGATATGGTGATAAGTCAGTGATACTGGGATCTCGCAGTAATGGGCCAGCGCTGTTTCCAGGGCGCAGTGAGGCGTGATGAAGCACGGTCTTACAGGGATACGCGACTATTAACGTATTGGTAGAGAATAGAAACACACCTGATCGGTCTGGAATAGGCCAATGATTTTTAGTGTGATTTGAATGAGGTGGGTGTGTGGAACCAGTGGGTGAAGCTGTAACTGGTGATGTTTTGTGCTGCAGATTATGTTCCAGGCGTACGGGGACAAACAGGGACCACTTCATGGGATGCTGATCAACACCCCGTACGTGACCAAGGACCTGCTTCAGTCCAAGAGGTTCCAGGCCCAGTCTTTGGGGACGTCGTATGTCTATGACATTCCCGAGATGTTTCGGCAGGTAGGTGTCCTTAAGGCTCAGGGGGTTGTTCTAAACTTTGGTACTTGCAGAGCCCTTCTCTCCGTTGCCACTGTGCTCGTCAGGGGAACAAGTGGCCTGGAGTGGCTGCCAGGGCGTCCCCAGGGTCTGCACAGCTCGGGGTGACTCCGCTGTAAGAAATCAGGGCTCCTGACGCGCTGCTGCTGTGGTTCTGTTCATGAGTCAAGCAGTAGAAGCTGAAATGTGAAACGCCTTTTGCTTCTTGTTATATTTCTGTATTTTCCCACCCTGTTATTCAGCCTTCCTAAAGGGTTGGACAGTGCAGCTGGGACAGTTCCTAGGACAGGACTCGTGCATCGTGAAGCGTGTTAATGCGTTGCAGAATTGTGTATCTGATTTGCTGGGTTCTATCCTGAACCACATAATTTGAATTATGCTACTTTGAGTGAAACTGTATTTCATAGTTTAAATTCCCAAGTGACATCCACTGAATATCGTCAGTTAAACTGGGAGGAGGGATATTTCAGACGTTCTGCCTGGAATATTAAGTCACAGCGGATTGAATAAAAGTATTTGCAGCTGATATTCTTAACAAGAATTTCTCTTTTCATCCTCTAGTCTCTGATTAAGCTCTGGGAGTCTATGAACGAGCACGCGTTCCTGCCCACGCCGCCGCTGCCGTCCGACATGCTGACGTACACCGAGCTGGTGCTGGATGACCAGGGCCAGCTGGTGCACATGAACAGGCTGCCGGGAGGAAATGAGGCAAGTTGAACTTTCTCTAATGCTACTTTTCTTTCCACATCCCGCAGTACATTGTGGTTTGGACTGGGTTTGACAATTGTAATGAAAATTTACCAGCCAGGCACAAAATCTATTCATTCAGTCTTTCACAGATGAAATCTTTCTCTGGAAAATGAGATTTTTTTGTTTCATTAAAAATTAATACCTTCCATACAATGGGTGTTTTAACCTCCATAGTAAATGATGATTCCATTTCAAACCTGTGCCTGTGCTGTTTTTCCTTCATAATTAAAAGTGCTCATTCAGCTCTTCCAGGTAAGTGGGGTTTGTCTTTGAGTAAAGCATGTTTTACAAGACTAAATAGAAATGTTTTCATTTGCTTAAGAAACGAAAACCCAATTTTCTGCTTTCCATTGAACTGCTCAGGGCGCAGTGTGTGCAGCACATGGCCAGGCGGCTGCAACATCCCCCTCTAGCGAAGGATTTTCGTGAGAGTAACAAGCGCTGGTGCCGGTGGGATCAGTTGCTCCAGCTCAGGCAGGAGGAGGCTGTGCTGGCGAGATGGGGTTTTGCTCTTTGCCTAAACTGGCTGGGATTCACTAAGTGAAATGTTCCTGCAGTGATTTCAATGTGAACCGTTGTAAGTGGCATCACAGAACTAGCACTGTCCTTTCGCTGGATATGGAACTTAAGCTTTGCAAAAAGCCTGTTCAAAAACTTCAAGTATAGTGATGAGAAGAAACAGGGGGTTTCATTGCTATTTACTGCGTGTATCTCAACAGGGAAGGGTTTGAAGATGATGTTTTCAAGTTGAAACTAATCAGTAAATGTTGACTATGGGAGCGCTGTGTCCTTGTCTTTTGTTGGCCTATAGGAGAAACGTTTTAACTAGTGTAATTAAACCTGAGATGAGCTATTCCCTGCATTCCTGGTGAACGCCGGGGCTGTGGAGGCTGATGCCATCATCCTTCTCTGTTTCTCTGCTCTCGTTCAGCGTTCGAGTGGATGGTGGCTGGGGAAACAGCAAAGTCCCTCAGGGACGTCGCTCTGTTCTTGCTGAAATTACCAGCACAGAGCTGCCTGGGCATGAACATGTAGTGTTTACTCTGCCAGTATGAATACAAATAGTCTTATTATAAGAGATTCTGTACCCGAAGACCACAAAAAAAAAAAAAATTAGGAGGTTTTTTAACCCTTGGTAGTCTTGGTTGTGCTCAATCCGAAAAGAAATTGTTGGGGTGTGCAGTGTTACCTCCTGCCCTGTTCAGGCCCTGCCGCTGCGGCTGCTGCGCCCAGGGGCCGAGTCGCTGGAAACTGAGACAAACCGGGGGAAAAGATGATGTTCCCCTGCATT
Source organism: Streptopelia decaocto (assembly GCF_964273445.1). NCBI lineage: Eukaryota > Metazoa > Chordata > Aves > Columbiformes > Columbidae > Streptopelia > Streptopelia decaocto. Next base: position 9,909,115 of record NC_138673.1, on the reverse strand, counting down.
TAGAGCGTGTGAGCTGCAGATCGCTTCTTGTGAGGGTGGATGGCAGACCCTGACCTGCTTCTAGCGGCTGCCCAGAGCCGGCGTGAGGCCGCTGGCTGCAGAGATGGAGTCCCAGTGCGGAGCCCCCCGGGCAGGGCTCCGTGCCCCCCCGCCTGTCTGCGGCTGGGCCAGCACTGCAGGCCCATGTGCGGCTGGGATGAGGTTTGAGGCTCTGGCGCTGGATTCTGTTCCCAGCAGCCGCACACAATAGCTCATTCACAGCGAGAGCAGAGCTCCGGCGCAGCCTGAAGGACAGGTGACACTCATTCCCCTGGGCTGCACTTGCTTTGTGGGGATGAGCTGACTTTAGGCTTTTACAGTTTAATTCTGTTCAGCTGAGGAAACGAATTTTCACAAACGCGTACTCGGGTTTCTCTTTGCAAAGAAGATGATGGCTGCAGGGGTGGAGAAGGAAGAGACAGGATGCTCGAGAAATTCAGAGCATAAGCCTTTTCTTTGTTAGGGCTCTAAGTGGATCCATTCTGCTTGCCTTTTTTCTTTTGAACATCAGTCTGCATAGCATCTGGGCAGAGAAATACAGCATCTTATCTGCCAGGAAGCAAAGGTCCTTGGGGTAATCCATCTATGTGGCAGTAGTTGGTGGTGTTGCATAGGAAGAGGAGACGTGCCCTGGGGAGCAGGAGGAAACACGAGTTGGTTCTGCACTTCTTCCATTTGATACAACGGTGAACTGTTCTCAAAATAGGGCACATTTCATTGGCTCTGTGAACTGTGAGCTTAAGGAATAGTTTTGTCCTTGGATGGATGTATTTGACTGCAAAATGCCAGAAGCCCCTATAGGCTGGAAATGGTGCTGAAGGGGAGATGATCCCTGTGAGCACAGCAGCAAAGTCGAGGTTCCCAGGCTCTGCAGCGACTTGCTTGGGAGCCTTGGTCAGAGTTTTCACTGCTTCAGTTTGCTCATGTTCTAATAAGGGACTACTTTGGGGTGTTGTGAGGGTAGTGGAGACAGGTACGTTGTAAAAGTCTTTGAATTTCTGCTTCCTGAGCGCTGGACGTTGTGTTACACGGTGTTGCTCCGGTTTTGGTCGGTGGTGCTGGATGGGCATTGCCGGGTCTGTGCCCCCAGCTGCCGGGAGCTGCTCTGCTCAGGCGGGTCAGGGTGCTTGGGAGGATCTTTCCAAGTGGGACTATTTGTTTAGTTTTTCTCCCCCCCAGCCAAAGTTGCTGATTTTCTGAATCCAGAATCTTTTGAGAGATTGTACATCATGTGCTTTTACTACAGAGGAAATTTCTGTTGAAAGCTTCTGCCTGCAGTAAATACAGCTGCTGTTAGTTCGTTTAGGTTCCTATTGCTGCTCTACTTGTTTTAGATCACACTCGAACCAGCTATTCCCACATTTCACTCACGTGCCTCACCGTCGGTACCGGCCGTTCCGAGGCAGGGCTTGTCTCTCCTGTTGGAGCCGTGCTACACGGTGTGGACAATTACATCTTCTCTATGTGAAAAGGGGTCAAGACACTCTTCTTAAAGCATTCAGCTGAGCTGAGCGCCCTGCTTGTTTTAGCTAGCAGGTGAAATTGAGAAACCTGCATAAAATCCAGGAGGTTTGTGGTCAGGGTGTTCGCTGGTGCGGGCAGAGCGGAGCTCGGCGCTGGGCTCCTGTTCCAGAAAATCTCTGAAATGCGAATTCTCAGAACTTCCACAATACAAGAGGTTTTTCTCTGCTTAGCTCGCGACCACTTCACGTAGCCCCCCGCCTCGCGTGGCAGGAATTAGCTCTTTGCTAGTAGGCTCAACAAAGAAGCCAAGAACTTAATGGACCATGAAAACACGACTTGCTATTTATTTCTAGACAGCGCCTGCTGCTGAGCAGAGATCCCGTGTCGGGTCGTGGCCACGCGAGGGAGCCTGTGGTGCTGCTGGCCCTGCCGCCCCGCGCTGGCACGGGGACATCATCGCTCACCCGGGGACATCATCGCTCACCCGGGGACATCATCGCTCACCAGGGGCCGTCTCCAGCCTCTGGTCCCCTCGGTGCAGCCAGAGTTCTCCCTGAAGCGCATCTGCTGGTTCTTCGGGCTGCAGACAGAACCCTGGGTGTTGGCTGGTTTCTGCTGCACGGTTTCCGTTCTGGGGCCTTCATGTTAAGCTTGTGAGCTGTGTCCTGGTCTCTAGTTACTCCTTTTTTCTCTCTTGTGTTTCCTGTGTTACTAGTCTGGCTGCTTTGACCCCTCTGCTCGCATGTGAGACTGTTCCAATAAGCTCCATGCACTGCCACAGGATTTCTTCGAGCCACCACCAGCTGAATGTGCCGCACTAGAAAGTCAAGAACAGTTTGTAAATAGTTTTCAGAGCTGGCGGTATAGAAGGGAGCTGAAGAAGACAGAGTTTTGTCAGCAGAACCAAACCCCGGTCGATAGCTCCCTTCTGATGCTCCTGAGTAAAGACTGAACAGACTTTGGGACAAACGGGGTATAATTTATTGTACAACTGAGCATATCAAGAACTAAGCACCAGAGCTGGATGCTCAGCCTGACTCCAGTCTGACTCTTAAGATAGACACAGACCATTAGAATCTACAGAGTTTATAGAGATGGGAGGAAAAAATCCACTTGTAGTTGTATATAATCTTATGCATTTTACTCAAAAATGTCTTTAAGAAGAAAATTTTAAGTTTGCACCAGAGCCTGGGTGCTTATCTGGATTATAACACATGACTTCTAACATTTCTTCTTTAGAGTGGGAGTCTTTTTGTTTTAGTGGCACAATCTTTGGTGTTTGTGGTAAGATCTTCACTGGGCATGACGGGCAGAGGCGCGTGGTCGGACTTTGTGCCCCGGTACCGGCCGGGTTTGAGGATCCAGCCCCGTTTGGCCGTGTGAGAGCAGCCGGTGCTGCGCCGGGAGCCCCTGCAGCTGCACCGCTGGGGCTGGGCATCGCGGAAAGAGCCAGAAACGGTGTGCACACAGATGGGTGAGCAGGGCAGGGGTTCAGGAGCACGTGGCAACTCACACAGTATTTAAAAACGTGCCGGTTGCAGCAGCTCAGCTGAAGACACAACCTGTAGTGTGGCGACGGCCTCTTCAGTGCCCATCGCAGACGCTTTGTTCCCAAGATTAGCACATTAGCTGAAATCTTAGCGTGAAAAGGTAATTCCCTCAGCCTGGCGGAGAACTCAATATATTACTTGTCATTCTTGAACGGGGTATTCTGGTGTTTTTCTATAGCACTTTATGTATTTTTAGTCCAATTTACCGTGATCCGCTGGCACTAGGACGGCACCATCCGCTGATAAGACCCAACTAATCTCCAAGGCCAAGGACACAGCGGGTGTGAGGAGCGTCTGCAGCGTCGCCCCCTCTCCCTCCAGCTCCCTCTCGTGCAGTCTCTGTGTAAAACGTGTCGTTTTCCCCATTGGCACTAGATGTCAGTTTTTCCTCTCAGTAGCGGCAGGATCAGCAGTGATCGGTGATGGGAGCAGTTCGCCTTCCTTCTGCAGGTGGGAAGGGTTGGCCAGGTGGAAATGGGGCTGCTCAAACTCCTGCCTTGCCTGGGGATGAACGGTGGGACTAATGAATTCTATACAAGCAAAGCTTCATAGTTGAACTACATGTTCTGCTTTGTCACCCCATGTTCCTGCGTTTTATGACAGTCACAGGGTATTAGAACTTCCACTGGAGTAAGTACTTGAGGAAAAGCAGAGAATGGGTGACGGCAAAGTCAGTGAAATAACAGGAGGGTGAAGGAAAACGCCCGGTATCCTCCCTTCTGCCACAGCCCCTCCATTATTTTTCCAGAGATTACCATAAAATATTTCTCCTAATAAAGGTTGTCTGCTCCTAATAAAGGTTCTCTGTCCCTCTCTGGAACACACCTTTATCCATCTGTGTCTTCACCAGGTGCAAACCATCTCAGCTGAAGTTTTCCAGCCTACAGGGAAGTTATTTATCATTAAGTTTGGAAAGCTTAGTCGAAACTGCTTTTATTTTGGTTGGCAGTGTTGGTCCCAGCTGGTTTAGTGGGCTTGCAGCAGAACTTGAATTGGATGAAGAATTTGGTTGGAGTTGAGCATTATGCATTCTGCTGTCCCCAAGGGACACTGTGCAAGCTTCATACCTTGCAACATAGATGCATGTGCAGTGAAATCTACTTTTACTCTTTCTTTAATGGCTTTTTGAGTTTTCCTTTTGGTGCTCCGCGTGTCCGCCCCTCTCCCCTGAGCGTCGGCCGGGCTTCGCTGGTGTGCTCCCTGCCTTGCCATGCGAGCGCGAGGGACCGCGACAGCCGAATTCACGTCTCCTGTGCTCCGCTGTGCCGCACGGCGCCTTCTTCCGAGCAAACCTTTGCCACGGCTCCTCCCGGAACCGCCTCTGCGCGTCTTGGCCGTGTGCTGGCCAGGAGAACGATGCCAACGTGTGTCACTTGTAACCAAAGGCAGGACAGTGCGCTTGGCTGTGCCGGCCGCGGCCGCTGCTTTGGGTGCTAAACGGGGCCTTTCCAGAGCCCGGGACAGGCTGGAGGGAGCTGGGTTGGGCACTTCGCCCCACCAGGGCACCAGGTGGGAACGTCTCTGGCAATGCACGTGCATGGTGCCCTTCTGGGAGTTGGTTCATGTTAAAGAAAATAAAAAAATATAGCGTTTGGTCACAGTATAGGTGCAGAGTGTCTTTATTTCAGATCTGGGAATCAGATTCCAATGGCAAAGTACCAAAATTGCTACATCTGCATCGAGTAAAACTTCGGGGGTTGTGTTTGTTCCTTTATAAAACACCTTGTGTGTGTTTTGCGCAGAGCGGATGGAGAAACAGCCCCTGCTCCTGGGTTCAGCAGAACGTGGGCAAGAAATGGGCTGTCAGTACAGGAAATGCTTTGGCATTTCCCATGTCCACATGCTGCACCGCTGCAGCTGTTGCATCTCCTTTCTTCTTATAACTTTTGTATGTCGGAAATGCTGACATACAAACGTATTCATGTTTTGTATATATATTTTACATGTATGATACAGATGCAACAGAGTGGGAACTAAACAAAAATTGTCGCCAGGGTTCTGCAAGTTCAGTTGTCCTGCTTACAGACTTCAAGACCCACATTCAGGTTTCCAAATTTAGACATGAATAAATAAAATGAAGTGTGGCATAAGGTACGTGGGCTCACACATTGTCCTTGTTGGGAGAGAATTAGAATAACGAACACAATTAGTGCGGCTCAAGCGTAGATGCTGTCAAATAATGAGCTGTGCTTGTTTCCATCAGATTTTCTGCCACCAGGAATGGCAGATCCTGCTAGGGAGAGGCTAAAACAGAGCCCAAAGCTCTGTCTAACCCGAGCACCGGCTGCCATGGGCCTTGCTGTCCCTTCCTTGGCCTCCGTCGTGCTGGCGAGGGACTGGGGTCGGTTCCTTTCCTGTCCCCTTTGGGGTCGGTTCCGTCCCCTTTGGCAGGACCGGGGTCGGTTCCGTCCCCTTTGACAGGACCGGGGTCGGTTCCGTCCCCGTCCCCTTGCTGCCTGTTGTCAGCAGCTCCGCTGCCACTCGCAGTCGATTTGTAGCCGCGTCAGTGTGTGTATTACTGCTCACATCGATAGCGCAATTAATGTTGAAGTCAATTTTGGTGTTAATTTTAGGCCATGATTAGTGTTGACACTGTGTGTCAACCTAACGGCATTTATGAGCACCATGAAAACGAACGTTAGTTAATATCGCGGTTTTACTATCTGTTAATGGTTGCATTAAGCCAAAGATCTAGTGGGAGAAGGTGTGTATAAAATTATATATATAAAACTTGTGTGTAATGTATGTGTGTCATGCAATTCTGCATTGCTGGTGCTATTCAGGGAGCAAATGACATCTGAGCACTGAATCCTAATCACAGTTTGGAACATCAGAAATAATGATCACTTCTGGTCGGAGGTTGTGAATAATTCATCTGGTTTGATTTCCACGTTCTGTCCAGTGATACTTTTCAAACCAAATGTGTTCCTACAGGAGAATAATGGTCCCACTTCTTATGGAAATACTGTGGCACAAATCATTTTGCCAACATAAAAACAGTTAAATAAGACGGTTCCTGCTTTTATTTGTTCCTGGCTCTGTTCCCCGCTGGCGGGGGCAGGAGCAGCCCTTCCGCACCACGCGGCACCCGCTATTGTTCTGGCTGTGCTCTTAGGTGATTAGCTCAGCCTGTCTAATTAACCTGTGAACTCTCCATTTTTTTGGCATGCTGCCATTAAGTTAAAAAAAATCTCCTTTTATTTTCTTGAGTTTTTCTGGAATAGAAAGCTATCCCCCACTACCCATACATTCAAATGGAATCTACGTTGTTCATAGCAAAATAATCCGTAGTTGTGCCCCGTCGTTTTTTTATTACTGGATAAAGGGCACAAAACACGCTGTGTGCTGGGGAGGCAACAAGACACACCAGTTAATAAAATGGCAAATTTAATTTTCTTAAACAGCATATAGTTGCTCCATATTTATCGACTATAAACTGTTTCCAAGAGTTTGTGTTTACTGTGCCCTGGCCAGATAGTTTTTCCTGTTGTACTGAACATGAACAAAAGGGATTTATTTCTGCGGATACCTGCTCTCAGCGTAGGGAGCTATTCCAAGACTTCGGTCACAATCTCCATCTTCTAAATAGGAAATGCTTTTGATGTGTAAAACCCTGTGAGTTCGTGTTACTTCTGCGCTAGTTTGGAAGGTTATGATGCAGTTTTGGAGAACGTTACCCCGTCTTCTCAGTGGGTTTCTATCAATAACTGGAGCTGATTGCTGAGGTGGTATCAGGAAGATTTGAGAAGTGGTCGCTTAAGGATCTTTAGTTGTGGCAGGAAAAAGAAGCCTGTGAAATACAATAAAGAGCTGAGGGTGCGGGAGGTGCCCGGGCACACACGGGCGTCCCTCGCGAAGCCTTTGCCTTTGCCTTTTCAGCCTTCTTTAACCTGCCGGTTCTGCCCACGGGCTCACCCGCAGTTGAGAGTTAGAACAGAGACACAATATCCAGCCCCTGGTGCCTCTTTTCCTGCGACAGGCGGGTCAGGAGGACACCACTTGCTTTTCTTCTCCTTTTCTCACCTTTATTCTTCCTTTTTGTGCTCTGAACGCCCAGCGGCAGACGACAGAAGTCCAAGGAGTCCTCTGACCTTGTAGCTTTGGGTTGAATTGGGTTGCAGCCACTCGTTTTACAGCATTACCGCTTTTCCCTTTAATTGCAGTGCTGCTGGTATTTTAGCAAAGCATCCTACTGACTTTTAGGGATTTATGCTCCTGTCTGAAACTGCTGCAGTAGCTCTCTTTCCAAAGCCTGCAGTTGGATGCTGATGTATAACTGTAAATCTGCAAATATTCAGAGGCAAACAAATTAATCCCTTACGACGTATCCGTCAAAATAGCAGCAGATGAAACGGGGACCAAGGAGAAGGTGAACTGAACCATCATTCTGTTAACTTGCAATCTCAGCTCTCACAAGGCGAGGTGTAAGGGAAGGATCTGCCGGTAGCCGGTTGTAATATTTTTGGATTGCTGCCTGCTTTACTTCCAATGACCCTTTGATTAATTCCTCTGCCTTTTTAGTTTTTTTAATGAGCCTATTATGGCATATCTTATTGCAGATGCTGATTGGATCTCAACCGTGTATTGTGCCATTTTGATTTGGATTAAATGGCACATATCTATCTGCTGCTTCTCCCCTCTCCCCCTCCCGCTTTAGTTCATCATGTGCAGAATTCAGAGTCCCCGCAATGAGAATTTCAACCCTCCTGATTGCAGAGGATGTGCAATCGGCTTGAGGAATGTGTACTCAGAGCTTATGATCCTTGGGCAAGCGGAGACTGGGTGATGCATGTGGCTTTCAAGGGACACTGCTATTTCCATCTGTTAATGGCATTCCAGGACGGGCAGCTCCCGCTGCAGCGATACGCGGCAGCTGAGAGACGGGAGACGCAGGGTACAGATGTCGTTGATCTCCATAAGATGGGCCAGAAGAGATCATCTGGTGATTTTAAAAAGAAAAATATGCAGTGAAAAGCATTACTTATCCAGGCTGGTTTGGAAAGAAACTGCTGCAATAGTTAGGAAGGGAAAAAGGAAGAGCCAAAGAAATGAAAGGATGGAAAAAAATGGAGGCAGTTGTGAAATAAAGGGATTATTAAAATGAAGGCTCAGGGTGACGAGGTTCTGGGGCGATGGCCAAAGCAGATGGTCAGGAGTCCTGTACAGCAGCACGTCCGTCCTCACCCTGGGAGCACCCGGAATAAAGGCAGCGAGCTGTGAGGGGGTGTTTGCAGAGGAAGGTCCGGGTTGGGTGTTCTGGGTGGGGAGGAGCAGCGCAGGACGTGCTGCAGGGGCCGGGAAGGGCCTGTTTGGGTGTTCTGGGTGGGGAGGAGCAGCGCAGGACGTGCTGCAGGGGCCGGGAAGGTGCAGGTTGGGTGTTTTGGGTGGGGAGGAGCAGTGCAGGACGTGCTGCAGGGGCCGGGAAGGGCCTGTTTGGGTGTTTTGGGTGGGGAGGAGCAGTGCAGGACGTGCTGCAGGGGCCGGGAAGGTCCAGGTCCTGCCAGCCTGCTCAGCACCGGCAGCGTGTGTCCAAGACTCTCTCACATCTTGAAGATACACATTTAGTTTTTGTTGTTCTCTGCTCTTTGCAGGTTGGGATGGTGGCCTGGAAGATGACCCTGAAGACCCCCGAGTACCCAGAAGGCCGCGATATCATTGTCATTGGCAATGACATAACCTACCGAATTGGTTCTTTCGGGCCTCAGGAGGACGTGCTGTTCCTGAGGGCGTCAGAGCTTGCTCGAACGCACGGCATCCCCCGCATCTATGTGGCTGCCAACAGCGGAGCCAGGATTGGTTTGGCTGAGGAGATTCGGCACATGTTCCACGTGGCTTGGGAAGATCCCGATGACCCATACAAGGTAAGGAGGCACAGGAATCAGAGGTGAAACTCTGCAATAGCTCACAAACAATTCTTGTTTTTACATCACCTCTTTTAGCAGAGGTGAGGGTACATATTTGCTAGACCATTAGGTCCAGAATTCTCCTTGTTATTGGATCTCTCAGGCAGCAGGATTGGCGTCCACAATGAATTAGGGCTAAATGTTGAAAACATTCTTGGCTTTCCCTGTTCTCAGCTGGAGCTCCAGCGTTAGGAGGGGATGTTCTTATTGCTATCTGGAGTTAAATTCTGCCCCGTAGAAGCTCTCTTTTTGGAAGGAGTTATTGGGGATGGGGAAGGGTATACAGGTGAGAACGAGATGAATGAACTGTTTTTCATTTCAGGGATACAAGTACTTGTACCTGACTCCTCAGGACTATAAGAAAGTCAGTGCCCTGAACTCAGTTCACTGTGAGCATGTGGAGGACAACGGAGAGTCCAGGTAAGCACAGACAGGGCAGGATGAAAAGCTTTCTGGTCATCCTACAAGGTGACGCATGTCCCACCTTGTCTCCAGCTGGGACGTCCTTTAGGACACAGGTGTGTCGAAGGCTGTAGCTGTGCGTGGTCAGAGCAAGGAACGCGAGTGAAAAGCTGGATCGTGACGTGCCTTGTTTGAGGTAGCGCTGGGGTCAGTCCTGCAGCCCAGGCTCCCAAGTCATGACCGAGGGTCCCTATAATCATCCTGCTGCTCGTGTGCTGGCGACTGACAGAAGAACGCTTTCCACGGGCGCTCCTCTCCCTCGGCGTTCCCTCTTTGCAGTGCTGCTCTGGCTGTTCACGGCAGGACCGCTCCGCGGTGTTCAGCAGCGCTGCAGAATGAGCCCACGTGCAGGTCCTGGCCGGGTTTTATGCACGTTACTCTTTGGAGCCTTAATGATATTTAGTCACTTTTCATTTTCTTCGTAGCAAACTGATTCAGCAAATCACTGGACCCTGTGACTCAAAGGCTGTGTGTGTCTCCCTCAGGTATAAGATAACAGATATTATCGGAAAGGAAGACGGACTTGGAATAGAGAACCTCAGAGGATCTGGCATGATTGCTGGAGAATCATCTTTAGCCTATGAGAGTATTATCACCATCAACTTGGTAATCCCCTGCTGCTTTCTATTCTTCAAACTGTGTTGTCTGTTTCAGCTAAAAATCCTGCAATGATATCCAGAAAATACATCTGGGATCAGACTCCTGGCTGATGTAAATTGGCTCCTGTAGGCTTTGAGCAACGCTGCTGGCACCGCTACGGGCTGGGTCCCTTTCTGATTGAATTCAATATACTTGTAGAAAACAGTTATTTGGCTTCCATGTTTGCTCAGTCTGTAAGCTACTGTTTCTCTTTTTTAAAATAAAATACACATATGTTCAGAGACTGTTTTACAGAAAAAAGTAGATTCAGGAGTTTTGCAGGGACAGTAGTTTTTATAGCGTTGTAATACAAACATGCCTGGTTTTATCTAGATGTTTGAATCGATAGGTTTTGGCTGTGCGGTAAAACACAGATCTATGGGATTTTCTTTCTTTTCTTTTTTGTTTCTAAGGTTACATGTCGGGCAATTGGAATTGGCGCTTACCTTGTTCGGCTGGGCCAGAGGACCATCCAGGTTGAGAACTCTCATATCATCCTGACTGGCTGCGGAGCCCTCAACAAAGTAAGTCTTGGCATTCCAGTCTCCAGAGCTGTGTGAGTTGTGCTGGTGTTTCCGTGAGCTGTGCTGCGGACTCGCGGAGCTGCCGCCGCCGTGCCTGTCATCCTGTCATCCTGTCATCGTGCTCGGTCCCTTTTTCTTCCTCCCTTCCTGGGCTCCTCCCGATCACGAGGGAGAACTGACACAGGGCTGGAAACTTTGACGCCTTTGCAGCCTTTTTCCTGTTCTCCCTTTCATGCCCCTGGTTTTCTCTCCACAAACATGGTATTTCCAGCCAGAGGCACTGTTGGCTGTGCTGGCTGGAGACTGGCGGGGGACCCGGCCAGAGCTGCACATTTAATGGCTCGAGCATGAACCAGCTTTTAGCACAGGTTGTGTGCAGTGACTAAATGACAGGAGTGGAGAAGCTACCGACGGGGCAGCATCTTCTCCGCGCACTGTGTACTGTGGGAGAGGAAACGGGGCTGTTTCCAGTGTCTGGAAAATCATGTTTCAAACTACACAGGCCAGAATCGCCCCAAACCCTCAGCCACCCCAGCACAGCGTTAATGCTGGAGAGCACTGGAGCCTCGGAGTGCGGATGGTGATTTTCCAGGGGTCAGACCTGCTTGGAATCTCAGCTGTGGGGGCAGGGAGGAACATCTCGGGCTGTAAGAAAACTTGCTGCTTTCACTACTAAAGTGGCTCTTCTTTTTTTCCTCCAGCAGAGGCGGTTTTTCTCCCTTGCTGCCCCAAGCCTATTAATATCGCAGGCTGCAGCTCCTCGTCGCAGCAGCCGCGGCTCGCAGCCGACGGGGCTCTTGTCCCTGTCACCGAGGGCTTTGTTTGCGCGGGAGCTGGGGCTGCGCGGCGCCGGCGCCCTTCCCATTGTGCAGCTTTGTTCGCAGGCACTCTCCAGCACCTGGGGTGGTTGTGCTTCAGCGCAATCTGTGTTTCAAGGAGTGCCTGCCTGACAATGGGAGATAAAAGGAAAATAGTCTCTCGTTTGAATTATTCCCCTGAATAAAGGGGGCTCTACAGAAAATGAAGCATTGATCCTATCAACTCCAGGATGCGGCACCCTCAGTTAGATCTCTTACACACATCACACACACCTGCATCAATGGAAGGAAAAGAGGCATTTGAAGATCCGTGCTTTAAAAAGAAATCGAGGCGGTTTAGTGCTCGCTGGAGTGGAGTGAGTTGCCTGGTTCCAGCTGCCGTGTGCCGGGATCGGGGCCCTGCAGAGCCCCCCAGGTGGCAGGGCCGGGCTGTTCAGGCCTCTTTGCTCTCTTCTTCCCAGGTTTAACTGCACTGTCTACCCGTGGACTGTTTGTTTTTATAGGACTACACTAATCTCACTAAATTTTAGGCCCTTAAAAATTAAGGATTTAGTCTAAATAAGCACCTGACATAGAGCAGCAGGCATAGGCAGAAGGAGGTGTTTTCTGGGGGTGACTTATCCCATCCCAAGAATTTCAATGGGCTGAATAATCCTGTGTGTCCTTTTCCCTCCTCCCCGCTCTGTTGGAAAGGCAGATATTCTTACGTAGGCACTGAATCTCCACCTGCCTAAAGGTCAGGCCAAGCAGGACCCTGTTGCACCCTGTCCAGCTTTGGCTGTAAGACAGTTAAGCCCAGACCAAACAGTGAGCTTACCTGGCCTCGAGCAGGGGGAGACTGGGAAGCCCCGCTCACCCCTGGATGTTGTGCGATGTGTCTTCATGGTTCACATGATCTTCATTTCCAGACCCTGCTGTTCTGGTCAGAGCTTCTTGACTGGGTCCAGCTAAACTTATGTCCCAGCGTATGTCTGAAGTAGTGAAGCGACGTCCAGTGCTAACCTGGAATGACCAGGCTCAGTCCAGTTGAGATCTTGAGGAGGCCGTGAAGCAAATGGGGGATGTTCGTGCATTTGCATCATCGTGCTGTGGAGGCAGCATCTGCTTCAGACTTACCCTCTGTCTCCCCGTTCTTCTATGTGAACTGTTAAACACTTGTATTTAGATGAACAGTTGGAATTTTCTTCCTTTGGTCAGGTCACTACCAGCCAGGGCCGGTAACGCAAAGTCTTCCCTTGCAGGAACGTGGAGGCTGTTTGGGCACGATACGTGGTGTGTTCATTCATCTGAATAAGACTCTAGAAGGGTCTCAGGGTGGGAACCTGCTGTGGGTTTTCTGTGTGGAGGGACCGGGCCTTGCTGCTGCTCGTTCCTCGGGGCAGCTGTTGGGAAGCGCCCCGGGCAGCTCGGTGCTTTGCCCCGTGGCCATCAGAAGGGCCGGCCCAGCTCGCCGGGGCTCCAGGAAGCATCAGGACTGAAACAAAACCAAATAAATGGAAGCTGCTACCTTGCGTGACAGCTGGAATTGGACGTTTTCTAGCACAGCTGCATGCAAATAGTCCTTTAGCTTTTCCCAGTCAGGTGTCGGAGATTTGGGACGGTTTTTACCATTGCTGTCTTCGCAGAGGCTGCTGTACAAAGCTCGCACGTAGTCTCGCGTCTGCATACGCGTCTTCTGCAGAATGTCTTTTCTCTGCAAGAGGAGAATGTGCAGCGCCCAAGTGTTTCTGCAGCAATGGAGACAATGAGGCTTGCGGAGAGCAGGAGCGTTTTTTCTGGAAAGTTGTTTGATGTTGATTTTTTCCCTGTGAAATACTGGATTCTTTTTCATTTACAGGGGGAGCAGAGGGGGGTTGTGACAAACATTATGTGCCATCAGATCTGTTGTTGATCTTGTTTATTGTCATTATGTAAAACTAGCCTGAGGGTTTCGGTGTAGAGGGAAAGGTCCAGCTGCCAAAAGCAGACTGTAACCTATCACTTAGATGATGAGCTCAAGGTCAGGAGCATTTTTAGCTGGAGCTGCTGTTTGGTTCCGGAGCTTGACTGGCTGCGTGCTGGCTGTCCCTGTGTCCGGCCGTGTCCCTGCTTGTAAGCAGAGACGCAAATCACCGGGAGACACCTGATACCCGGCAGGTTTCAGGATTCTCAGCCCCGTCGCCTGTCAGGGGTGACAAGGAAACTGCAGGAGAGCAGCACGAGGTCCCCTCTGCTCCCGATTAAGCTGTTTGTGTTTGTCCCCAGACCCAGGGGCGAGCGAGGGACCTGGGGAGACGGTCGGTGTGGGGCCGGGGCTCCGCGCGGGGGCACCGGGCTGCGTTTCATCTGCACCCCTTTTGTCTCCGCTGCCGCGTTTCGGCAGGGGGTGGAGAGGTGGAAATGACATTTCATTCCTCTCCCGTGAGCGTGTGCGCGCGCCTGTGCCGAGCCCGCTGACCCCCCTGCAAATTGAAATAATGATAATGCGCGTCTCCTGACTGCATCAAAGTATCAGCACATCAAAAGCCAGGAGGCATGAAATGCAAATGATAAAGTGAAAGCAGATGGATTGTGCATGATCGCCTGATGCCCAATGAATTTTAAAAGGTGCTGGTTCACATGGAGAGAGGGGCTGAAATAAACACGTTATCCCTGCAATTTTTTTTTTGTTCTTGCCGCTCACTCCTGACAATATTTTTTCACACTTGAGCGAGCAGCCACTCCATCGCCCGCCCTCCCCTCCTGCTCTTCCTCTCCCTCTTGCGCTGTCTACCTCACACGCGTCTCGGGTCATGTCGCCGCAGCTCCGGTGGAAATAATAAGATATAAACCACGAGGTTGTTATTTGCATAGAAATAGCATGGAGCCGCAGGCAGCATGGGAGAAGGACACAGAGATCATTTGTCTAAAATTTTAATGAAAACTTTTGCTGAGGCAGAGATTTTATATTCTTTTTAACTTTCCCTGCCTCCCCGTTTCCCACCTCGTACCTTCCTCTTCCTCTTCCTCCCAACGCCCTTTCTTCGTCATAAGCCCAACGTGGTGCCGTTTCACTCGAGACAGGTGACGTGCTGCTGCTGTGCACTAATGGGTTAATTGCCACTGGTTTTCTTTTTAATGGAGGTAAGACTGAAAAGCCCAGCACTCCCAATTTATGCATCGCTTATATAGTTCGAGCTCCCAGGACTACATTTCATCTCAGTCCCGACAAGGGTGTTCCCAGGTCCATTGCTGACCTATTTGTGATTAGTTTGCTCCTCCTCATCTTTTGTGTTTAAAAGAAATCCTGTCTTTAAGACTGTTTTGTTAATGTAAACAACTAGTGGCTTTCAATCACGATTTCTGTACAGATACACATTCTGGGCTTGTTCTCCGGGAAGGTAGGTTTAGCAGAGATTCTCAGGACCTGCTGCTAACGGGATACACCTCATTTTGTTGTATAAACGTTCAGCCTGGTGTCTGTAACGGTTCGTTTTCGGCGTGGTGAAGGGCTGTCCCACACGCTGCGCTGCGCAGTCTGGTGTCGAGGTGACCGTCACCTCTGGGGTGCCGCGAGGAGTCCAACCAGCACACGGCTGCTTCCTCTCCCTCCTGTTCACCTTTATTTCCCCCAGACTCCACAGGCTTGTCCTGCCCGAATGATCCGCGGAGCCCCCGCCTGTCCCCGGTGCCCCAGCCCTCGGCTTCTTCCTCTGGAAGTTTTTGCCTTCAGAATGTTCTTAATTTAATGGATGTTTCTGCTTGTATACCCTATTCTAGACCAGGAAGAGCTCGGGAACCAGATTAGTAATGCGCTATTTGGTGTGTTTTCAGGGGAGAAAACATTTCTGAAGAAGAGCTTTCGGAAGGGTGTTGGTGAGATGATTAGTGGAAACTTGCTCACTAACGCAATATGTGAATATCTAAGAAACTTCTAAGCTGAGTACCAGCGATTGTCCTGAGTGCACCATTGGTTTTGCAGAGGCTGCTGGCACATGGTGGGGACACTGATGTGCTCGGTGGGGACACTGATGTGCTTGGTGGGGACACTGATGTGCTTGGTGGGGACATTGATGTGCTCGGTGGGGACACTGATGTGCTCGGTGGGGACACTGATGTGCTTGGTGGGGATGCTGACGTGCTCGGTGCCGTTGCCGTGCCAGCCCAGCGCTGCACACGTGTCAGTCACGGGGCCGTGGGGGAGTCCCCGAGGACTTGTTGGTACAACAGACCATAATTGCTGCGCGGATTGTTTTGACAATCTGCATTTGAAACCCAGCACCCCAACAACCCCTTTGCATGGGGCCACAAGAGGATATCCGTGTATTTTAAGCTCAGTCCTGAGCTGTACTAACTCATGGCGCAGACCCGGGTGAGGGCTGGCAAGCTCACGCCATCCCTCAGTCCATCTCGTGTGTGTGATCCTTGTGGAATATTTACTCTGCAGTTTTACAATCTGGAAAAATAGAAGTCCTGTGAGACTGAAAGCTGTTTGGGGGTTTTAGTGTAAAATTCAGAATGTGGAAAGCTCTGGTTTTGAGATTCAAGGCAGGGAGAGCTCGGTATCTGCTCGAGACGACTGCAGTCTTGGGATTAGATCAAAGCAATCATGTGAGAGCAATCATGTGAGTTAGAACAGCAAGTGCCATCCCTGTCATTCAAAGAAGCATTATAATTATTAATGCATGATATGAATCTTTCTGTAGTGGCACAGCAAGACTATTAGGAAGATCCGTGTGGGTGCAGAGTGTTTGAGAATGCTAATCAAAGAGGGGCTAGGAAATGTCAAACAGACATTGACACTTGGGCGGCGGGAGCCGTCCCGGCCCCTCCGGTGGGTCTCCCCAAGGTGACCCCCGGGGGTCCCGCGCCGGGTGCTGGAACACGGGTGGGCTCGGGGCGGCCGCTGGTTCCTCAGCACCCTCACTGGGGGCTCTCCCTGCTCAGGTCACCGGTGCTCAGCCCAACCAGGCCGCTTTGCTTTGAGAACCAAGCTCTGAGTGGGGCTCCTGGGAGAGTCAGCCTCGCTTTAGCAATATTTGGCAATAGGAAGGGAGCAGAATTGGTTTGTTTTGACACCTGGGGTGTCAGGTTGGTGGCACTCCTGGTCGCACGAGGCTCTTTGCTCTGTGTAGAGGAATTAATGTAAGCAGACGGATGCTTGGGCTTGAGATGAGTGCAAATAAACAAACACCACCCTCTATTTCTACACTTTATTTTTAATTGCCTTTCTTTAAGTGGTGATATTTGTGTATTGTTCCCATTAGAGACAATTTATGTTCCAGGCATTGCATTATCAGTCCCTTTATGTTTGCTTAGGGAAGAAAGTCTAATAGATTTCTGTTGACTTTTTTTTTCTCCCTCCTTCTATCATTTTTTAATACGGATCTGGATCAGTTTATCGTTGTGGATGGTGCCAGTGCTGTGGGGGCCGTACGGGTATTTATTCCCACTAAAGTGCTTGGCATAGTGGCCCATTTTCTGAATCTCTTCCTGTACCTTCCAGGGAAAGTCCTTTGTGTTTTAAACTCTTATATGTGTTTCATGTACGCAGAATTGCATCCCAGTTCAAGTGATCCTGCCAAGTATGTTATTACTGGTACCCGATGTTCCCCTGGAGCTGAACAGAAGACGACACTTTTCAAACATGTCCCATAATAACTGGTCTTGACGTCCCCTCTCTGGGGTGTCCCTAGAGGGACATCAGGGTGACCCGCCTGGGGGTCTTTTCTGCAGCGGATGCAGTGGCGTGATCTGCCGTTGTGGGCTCCAGCAACCCCAGGGGCCGCATTGGAGACTCGTCACGTACCTCACGGTGACGCCCGAGCCCACGCTGCAAAGGGGGCGAAGCTCCGGTGTCCTGCTGAGAGAGGTACCTGCTGGTGGGGCCCAGAGGTGACATGGGGAACGACCAGAACAAGATCGTTATGTATCACGGAAACGATCATTAATGTTGTTTATGGGACTAGTGTCTAGATTAGGGAACCCCCAACTGGGACAGGTTGGATTTATGAGTGTTTGCACCATGTAGAATAGGGGGCTGTAATTTTAGTTTGCAAAGTATATTGAGCCCTTTTGATTTACCACTGACTGATGGAGTGACCTTGAGCAGCACACGCGGTCCCTGTGCTGGGGAGGGAGAGCTGGGCAGGAACTGTTTGACAAGACATTTTTCATTTGGAAATGCCAGTTCACTGGAGCTGGAACTCTTCAGGAAAAAGTATCAGTTTTGATGAATTTATCGTTTGGAATTTTTTTTTTGTCAAATGAAAAGTTATTTAAAAAAAAAAAATTTCCCCAACCGACTTTTCTTTCCAAATTTATTCTTATTTCTAACACCCACAACAGATATTTCAGAGTCAAAAGCAAATGACTTGTCCCTTCCTGATATTTGTTCTGACCTCAGGATTGCAAGACTTGATTTTCCGTTGCAATCCAGAGATTTTCAGGAGTCCTCGTCCGCTCTTGCAGGATGGGAAGAGCCCCCCCGTGTCCTCCCAGGGGCGTTTCCTGGGGTGTCCGCAGGGAGCGCGGGTGCCCCGGGTGCCGCTGGCGGTGCCGCTGGCGGTGCCGGCGCCGTGCCCGCTGATGGTGCCGGCGCTGTGCCCGCTGATGGTGCCGGCGCCGTGCCCGCTGATGGTGCCGACGCCGTGCCCGCTGATGGTGCCGGCGCTGTGCCCGCTGGCGGTGCCGGCGCCGTGCCTGCTGATGGTGCCGGCGCCGTGCCCGCTGATGGTGCCGGCGCCGTGCCTGCTGATGGTGCCGGCGCTGTGCCCGCTGGCGGTGCCGGCGCCGTGCCTGCTGATGGTGCCGGCGCTGTGCCCGCTGGCGGTGCCGGCGCCGTGCCCGTGGTGCAGCAGCACCGTGGTGGGTCCGTGTCCGTCCGGCCGCGTCCTCCCGGCCGCCACCAACATGAACTGCAGTCGCTTTTTCCCCTTCCCTCTCTGAGCTCCCCAAATCAACGCAAGGAGAGGACTCCACCAGTGAGACCCGCAGGTGGATTTGCAGTCAGGAGCCATCCCCGATACCCATCAGGCTGTCAGCTCCCCCACCTCCCCCTGCCGCCGCCTCCCCATCACTCACCAAAGGGAAAAAAGAGCCGGAGCCACAGCTTGAAATATATCATGCAATAGTGTATCATGAATTTCTTGTGAATCACATTGGTGAAGCAGGTTTATTTATTTCTGAGACTTTAAATCAATACAAAGTAGGTCTCTTAGTTCTGAAGCTGGGATGGAGTGTGAAAAAATGAGCCCATTGTACTCTTAAAACTTTGGGGAAAGGAGATGACAGCTATATAATTCCATTTACCAGGCACTAGGGGCTTTAATGTGAAGGTGACAGGGAGCTCTTTGTGCATTTAGAGCACCATATCTTCTAAATAAAAGATCTGTAGACTTGATAGTGGAGTATAGCTCTGACTTTAATAATCTCCAAGCATTAGACCGAGCCAATATGTTCCCAAGTCAGAAGGGTCCCCCACCGAACGCTCGTAAATTAAAAGTGCAGGAACTGCACACACGCGTGGATTAGAAATGCAAGAAGCGCCGCCGGTCCCCGGGCAGAGAGGAGGTGGCTGCAAATGGGCTCAGACCCGGGGCTGGGTCCGTTCCCCCGCGCCCGGTGCTGCCGCATCGCCGCGTGTTGCGGGTGGGCAGAGCCGAGCGATGGGAACGGGCGCCGTGGGACCCGCCGCGGCTCGGCTGCGCAGGACAGCAGTCAGGTTTTCAGTTCCTACATCGCGTTTTCTGATGAGACGTTCATTCCGATCATTTCTGCCTGTTTATGAAAAATAGGCTGTTTATAGTGTGTGCATGTGCCTTTTCTGCTGCAGGTTTCTGGCAGATAATATGAAATTGTGGGATGGGAATTGCAATTATTGAAATTATTCGGATAAAAATCTGGCACTTATATTTGATATAAACACATTATATGCTCTGAATAATAACAGCACTTATGTTACATAATGATTCCCATTCAAGCCCTCTGCTGTCATTTTTTCAGATCTTTCATCTTTGATGAAACATATGAGCCAATCAAGTTTGCAGCCAAACCAGCTTTACAGCAAAAGTCTCCACTAACGAGCAGCTCGGTGTCTGAAGGGAGCAGAGAGAAGGCAGCTGGTCATCGTGGCTCTGAGTGCTAGAAAGTGATTAATATGCATATGACGTGGCTATAAACCTGTTGAGGATGGTCTTTGAAAGGCTGAAAAGGCTGCTGGAATCCCGGCGCTCCTTTGTACTTCCAAAAAGATGCTCTGAAGGAACAAGAAACGCAGTTTCCCATTGCGGTAGGGAGAGTGGCTCGGGAGGACCAAACGGAATAAGTGTCAGCTGTGTGTTTGTACGTGTGTGGCATGGAACACTGCATTATCTGGAAAACAGTCTGTGTTCTTGCACTCACGGGCTGAGCTTAACACATGCGGTTCTAGACCTGGCGTTGCCTTCGGAGCGTTTCAGTGTCGGGGACACGGACACAGCGTTTTGTCCTGTGTGCCCCATGAAATCCACAGCTTGCTGCGCTCTGGGTGGTTCATCTTCCTCACGAGAACCCTCCGAAGGGGCAGGTTTGGGGTCTGCGCGTGGGGCTGGTGACCCACAGCAGCTTCCTGTGGCGCGTCAGACTCCGGGTGGACAGCATCGTGGTTTCTGGGTTTTTCTACCTTTCACGGGGTGGAAAGAATGTAAAGCACATTTTCCGCTGCCCGAAGCATACTGTCTGGTGCTCTGCTGTTCGTGGCTGCTCCTTTTTGTCTGGTTTTGTCACCAGATTAAGCACAAGATCAGAGGTCAAATATTGCCGGTGTTCAGGTAAACGTGTATTGTGTATCTCAGCTTTAAAATCCTGGAGCCTGTTCTTTCCCACCCTCTTACTGGACCGTTCTTGATCTCTGCTCTGCGCAGCTGACCCCGCTTGCTGTGTCTTTGCCTGGTCCCTGGAGTGCTGTAACCTTTGCGACAACCTGCTTTGCAAACTTAACCCTTCATGGATGTGTTTGTGTGTTGAACAGATGCCTCTGTAAGCCCTGGGCTGAGGCTCCTGTCACTTCTTGAGCTCCCACTCGATGACACTCAGTGTACAGCCCTGCAGACCCCAACTCTCAGGGTTTGAAGTTCACCCTTTTGACAGATCCTGGTCATCTCAGATTGAGGATTTAATCCTGTGCACTCATTTCTGCCCTGAGTTTGATTCTAGCATTACTTGTCTAGCTGATTTAGCAACTTTCCTAAATCCACTCGTGTCTCCGCTGACCGTGTGTCTTACTGAGGAACATCCGAGTCCTTTAATTGCAGAAGCACCGGTCTCAGACTCCTCCAGCAGATGTATTCTCTTTCACCCTTGGATATTTTCTTGCAGAAACATTTATACAGCAATATGCATTGCACCATTTAAGATTGTTAATTGGAGATTGAATTACTTGTCAGCCTTTAAAAATGTAGTCCTCCGAGGTCAGAGATGAGGTGTTAGCAGAGCTGAATGGATGAGCTATTGCGCCCATTTGTTTCTCAAGCCCAGTGATCGCTGTCTGGGAGCTGGCTGGCCCTTCCGTGCCTTTTCACCTCTGGCTCCAGATCCGCTCTGCAGCTGCGGGTGCGGAACGAGCTGGCAGCATCTCTGGTGGTTCCCGAGAAGGCAGAAGAGCCCCAGTGCAGGGAGCGGGAGCAGCGCCCAGCCTGGCCGCGTCCCCGCAGCTCCTTGCTGCCGTTTGGACTGCGCTTAAGTCCAGAC
Source organism: Streptopelia decaocto (assembly GCF_964273445.1). Lineage (NCBI taxonomy): Eukaryota > Metazoa > Chordata > Aves > Columbiformes > Columbidae > Streptopelia > Streptopelia decaocto. Next base: position 9,888,029 of record NC_138673.1, on the reverse strand, counting down.
GTAGAGCTCGTGTTACACCTGCCTCCTGCACCCGGCGCAAGCGCACGCGTGCGGACACGCGTGTTGTACAAACGAAGGCGGCGAGTGTGCGTCGGCGCAACTTCGAAACGCGGCTCGGGACGGCGCTGCCTCTGCTGACAAACGCCAGCGAGTGAATCCTGCGCTCGCCCGGCGCTGCAGCGGGATTTCATGTGCACGGCCCCTCGCAATGCTCCGCCACTTCACCGCAACGTCTGGAGCACTCGGGAGAAGGAACTGCATATTTATCTTGATCTCCAAAAAGGGATTTAAGGGCGAGAGCAGGCGGTATATTAGACTGTTTTCATTGCCTGTCAGCGGTGGTGAACCTGAGCTGTCTACAGTGTCTCTAGATGCAGCAGCAGAGGCCCATTTTGCATGTACATACGTTTGCATTAGTTTGTAGATGGGGAGTTTAAATCCTCTTTATTTTTATTTTCCTCTGTGGAAAGCATTTAACTAGGCTTGTGCCTGGCATCGGGAGGCCTGTGCTTTGCTTTTCCTTGAACCTAAATCTCTGCCGCTGTCTTTTCACCGTGCCTTGTTGTGGCGCTGGTTTTGTTAGGGGAAGATGAAGGTGTTTGAGCTTGGAAGGCAGACTGGGAACATCCCTGTGCAATCCCATAACGCTTACATTGACTTGGGAATTTTTGGGCTAGCTGCACAACTCGTGCGCCGGGTTTCTACTGTGTAAAGCTCAACCAGCATCTGTCCCATGGGGAGTTTTGTGCGGGTTGTCCAGAGCCTGTGAAACGCCGGGTTTGCGGACGGCTCGACCACCGGGCATTTTCTCCTCCAAAGGAAACTAAATTTGGAGATAGCAAGTGATGCGTTGTGCCGTACCGGTTCAGCAATGCGTTATGGGGTGTGCAGCAGCTCCCTGGCCATGATTAACTGATGTTGTGCAGGAAATTAACTAATTGGTCCAGCGTAGGCTTATAAGCAGACCAAAATTTTCTGTTTTCACGTCCCTTTAGCCCCTTCTTTCAGCCCAAAAGGGCAAATCCTGGGAAACGTGGAGTTCCCCTCTGCCACGGGTGAGATGAGTTGTGTCCCGTCGCTCACTGTGGGATGTCAATAAAGCCAGACCCAAGCAAGGACCGGCCCGCCCTGGGCTCCTCTCCTGGGCAGCCCTTCCCCAAATGAGCTGCAGTGCTGGTTCGCTGGGGGAGGGCAGGTTGGTCGTGTGTGTTGGAGGGTTTTTTAAGATCTAAATGAAGCAGGTATGTAATGCCCTCTGTCTGTTAGAAAGACTCAACCCATAAAAATAACAAACGGCGTGTATTTGCTAGAATGTCAAAGTTATGAGTTTATTTTGTAATGATGTGCTCCTGCCTTCATGAGGTAAACTGGCCGTGGCAGAGGTGTTATTAGTAATATGGACTCAGCGGAGCAGAAAGCCGAGTGACCGAGAGATCAGTGTATCAGTCAGCGAGAGGGCAAATGGGAAGAGACAGCAGGAGAATGAGCAGAGAGCCGCGGTGCCGGGGTGAGATTGGAGATGGAGCCGAGAAACGGGATGGGAAGCCCCGCAGAGGTTTATTCCTCCCAGTCTCTCGAAGGAGCTGGTGGGGCTTTGTCTTCGCTGTACCCGCCTTTATGCACCGTGTTGGTTTCTTCCCCAGTTAAAGGCTGAAATGAGTCCACCCTACCAGTCGTCTTAGAGCAACTTTGAATCAGTGAGCTGAGCTCAGTCAGCACACAGGAGACGTGGTTGTGTATCAGCTCCATTGGGGAAGGGCAGGGTGTATAACCGCCCCTGCCTCAGTTTTCCCACTTGCACCATTCCCCTTGTAGACCACAGTTCATAAGATCTTACCAGCACACAGGCCTTGGGAAGGTCTGTTGTGAGCGGTTTGCTCCGTCCTGTGCTGTTGAAGCGATCAGGACTTGCTGCAGCGATGGGCTTCTGTGTGTCTCCTTGGTCAACACCTCCGTGTCACAGCCCAGCCCCTCACGGTTTTCCTGTCTTTCTTTTAAAAGGTGCTTGGACGGGAAGTTTATACCTCCAACAACCAGCTGGGCGGGATCCAGATCATGCACAACAACGGAGTGACGCACAGCACGGTGTGCGATGATTTTGAAGGAGTTTACACGATTCTGCAGTGGCTTTCCTACATGCCCAAGGTAATTCCCGGCTCAGCGGGAGCGCGGGGTGCCGTTACCTGATCGCTTTGTTCACGGGGTCTTTGGGGGGCTCTGTATCTGAGGGTTTTTTATGGTGCCTGGAAGAATGCTCATGATTAAGGGTGTTAGGTGGGATGGTACTGAAGTACACAAAGCAGATTTTGTTTCAAAGTGCTGCAGGTGCTGCTTTGCGGGGCCGCCTGGCACTGCCTTGGGTTCTTGCACATCGCTCCCCCGGCGTGCTGGGATTTTGTGGGAGTGGTGGATTGTCTGTTGCCGAAAAGACTCTCAAGGTTCCCCTCCGAGGCGGTAATTAGCAGGAGTTGATGTGTATGTGTAAGCTGCTCTGCAGCCAGGAAGGCAGCAAGACCAGGCAGGTCACCTTCCTGCAGGAACAAGCGCACGAGTGCGGCAGCTGGCCTGGTCACCTTTCACAAATTAAACTGCAGCCCCTCACTAACGCTGCTGCAGCTGAAGGTCAAGAGCAAATGAAGTACAGTGTGTGTGACGTGATGCCAAAGGAGGCTTTGAGAGGCTGTGAATCGCACCTTGGGAACGTGCCCGGGCTCTGCGAGGCTGCAGGATCCCAGCCGTGCAGAGCGGGCGCAAGGAGCCCAACCGGGTCGGTGTTTGGTGCGAAGCCGTGCAGGAGAATCTCTTCAATATTTGTCTCTTTCCCTCAGAGCGTGTCCAGCCCTGTTCCCATCCTCAGAGTCAAGGATCCCATAGACAGACCCATCGAGTTCGTTCCCACCAAGACCCCGTACGACCCTCGCTGGATGCTGGCCGGCCGCCCCAATCCCAGTACGTACGTCTCTGGGGCCAGGACACGCAGTCATGCGTTGTGTTTCAAGGTTATTTGTCAAGGCTTTATGTCTGCAATCCAGATACACTTCAGAGCTTATAAAGTAACTATTTCTATACAATCAAATATAATATATAAAAATAGCGTGTAAATTCTGTGTGCTTGAGGACACTTACAATTATTAGTTACTTTGATAGATTTTATTTGTGGTTCAGAGGAAAGTCCGTGTGCGAAGGGTCTGTACGCTAGAGGAATCCTGGTATTCCTGCAGACCTTGGAGAATAATTGTATTGGAAACGCTGCAAACCATGGAACCCCTGTGCTGCTTTCGGGGTCACACAGCTGTGTGCGTACACGCTGCAAACGGGGGGCCCATTATGCCTGCTGTTATTAATGAGTTTGGGGGGCTAAAATGAGATTTTTGATAAACTAAGTTTTCTGGTTTTGGATAATATTTTTCCATCATCTCTCCAGTGATTCATCCAGCTGTCCGAGTGCAGCTACCGCTGGCTTCCAAACCGAGGGACTTCAGATTTTAATTTAGTGGAAGCGTTAAGGAAAGCAGATGATTCCCTGTGATAAGTTAAAGCAGATATCTCCTAGGTGAAAAGTTAAAGCCATTTATTAGAGGAGATATTGCCGTGATATTCTTCAAACTGACGCCCGACACGAGGCCAGAATCTAAACGATCAGCTTTGGGCTCACGATAAAGAGATAATTTTGAAATGGATGGTCACATTTTACAGTGGGGCCACAGAGGCAAGGAATGTAGAACACAGTAATTACAAGTTTGGTCTTGATAAAACACTCTCCATCCTGTTTAAGTCAGCAGAGGTTAGCTCGCTTGGATCGCCACTTTTAATTGGTTTTGGACTTGGGTTTGCAGAAGCAGAGGGGCTTGTTGAGATGGAATTCCTCAGGAGCTGGGGCCAAGGGGTAAAGCTGGAGGATTTGGGGGTTTTTGGTTTCTTTTTTAGATTTTCTTGTCTTTTTATTTTTGTTGGAACGTTGTGCAGCCCCCGTGGAACAGCAGGTGCCCCAGAGCGTTGGGTTTCTCTGTTTGTCTGGGTGGGCAGGGTGTCTCAATGCTGGGCATGATCAGGTAATCGAGCCGTTATAGGTTAGAAGCTCATTGTCTGCAAGGAGCGGGAACAGTTTATTTCTCTGGGAACGCACAATTATCTTGGTGATGTGCTCTTTGGAAACAGTTGGATTTCTCTCAAGCGTTAGGAAGTTGCTGCCGTTGTTGGGCAGGAGAACAGGTCTGGTGGTTGTGAGCTGGTCCAGGACGGGGACTCTGAAAGAATGGGTGAAACGTGCTCAGATGTGTGCTCTGGCCTTAAAACATCATAGAAAATGTTATATTTAGCTTCTGAGTTTCTTCAGCGTTCTTTAAAGAAAAGGTTGGGCAGAATCGAGAGAAAAATGGGAGCTAAGTTTGAAAATGGAATTAGGCATTTTGAAAACCATCTTTAATGACTTTACCGCCTTTTGACAAATGTTTGTAACGTCTTGAAAAAAACAGAGTTATTTATTTAGAAGCACGCGAAGTCCCTCTGCTATCTGAACCCCATCGTTTAACAATAAATGATGCTTTGGCTGATAAATGACCGTCTTTATGCAGACTAGCAAATGAAATAAGACATGATGGCTGAAGGCAGACAAATGCTCGGCTGTCTCATATTCCCTTGTCTTATAATCTATTTAAAAATAAATAAATAAATGAATAGACAGTGCCAAGTTCTCCAGTTGGTGTTTTTAAGCAAGTTTCAGTTGCTTCTTTTATTTTCTGCCCTCCCCACTCTGATATTTCCGTTTTCCCCTTCCCTTTAGGTCAGAAAGGACAGTGGCTCAGTGGCTTCTTTGACAATGGCTCGTTCCTGGAAATCATGCAGCCCTGGGCACAGACAGTTGTGGTTGGCAGAGCAAGGTAAGCTCCAAGGGCATTTCACACATCTGTAGATATCAAATTTCACGATGCTTTGTGTTCTTCTAGAACCTCCTTTGAAAGTTGATGTCTATGAGTGAAAATAAGTCATTACTTGAATAGGATACTTTGTTACCATGCGGATGAAGCGTGGTCTGATCATTTCTCCTGTTTTGCTTAGAGGTGACAACTTCAACATGCACAAAAGCCAAAAAGAGAGATATTGTTAAAAATTATGGCAGACAACGTGTGCTTTCCTAGGGACTGGTTGCACGGTGGGGCCTTCTTGCAGCTCTTAGTTGAAGGTGCATTATGCAGTTCATGATTTTGAAGCCTTATTCGACTTGCAAGGAAAGTTCAGCTAAAACTGGAGCAAATTGCAAGAACCTCTGCACAGAGAGCAGCTCAATGGTGAGGTTGGCACGGAGTAACTTGCAGCATTTTCCAAACGAGCACCCGCCACACCTGCGCTCGGCTGTTGGTCACCGTGCAGAGACGTGCGTCCCTCCCTTGCTGCCGAGTGGCACCTCTGCAGGATTCTAAAACATTCCCCATTGCCGTGAGATTTAGATCCCTGCCTTGAACATACTTGCAGCGGCTGCGGGTCCACGAGCACTCAGAGCTCAGAGCTGGCGGGAGCAGGAGCCTGGAGACGGGATCCTGGCGTTTCACAGAGTGCAGATGGGAGCTGCGCTCCAAACCCCCTCACTCACCTCGTCCCTCGTTTCCTCTTTAGTTTTGTCACACACGCTCCCCCAAGGGGCACTGTGAGTTTCTGGTCGGAGTGTCTGCTTTCTCTCCGAATAAAGGGAACATTTATCTCCCGCGAGTTCCCACAAGCGCTCGAGCTGTCCGAGCGCAGCCGCGCGTCCTTGGTCACCGCCGGCTCCGCAGGTCGCGGCTTTCCTCTCCAGACAGAGCTCCCTGCCTGCAGCAGCCTCCCGGCTCCTCATTGATGTCAGTGGCTTTGGTTAATTGTCAGCCTTTTTTTTTGTTAACAAGTGGAAAAGCCATGAAAAGAGGCTTCCAGGGTGTCCTCATCAGAATGTCCCTCCGTGACGCTCTGAAGTTTTATCTCACTACGTCCTACAGTTATTTGAAAGCTTTTGGGTTAGGCAGAGTACTGAGGGACTGGAGAGGGGAAATCAAAGATCTGGCAAAGCCAGAAAGTCTCTGTCCAGGCCCACGCTCGGCTTCACTCGCAGCTCCTTTCCTCTGACAAATTCCAAGTTGCTTTGGACTCTCACAGGCAGGTATATATAACACAAATGAAACCGGCTTCTTTCAGAAGCAGTGGCATCTCGAAAAAACAAATATGAATGTATTCTTCTGGGATTGTTACTGTAAGTGCTGCCAAAACTCATCTTTTGTATGTATGTTTGGAATATGTGTGCTGTTGGCTGTAAATTGTCTTTTATTATTCTATGGCAACTTGTCCAGGGACACACTATAAAACAAGATGTAGCATCTTCATGTGCTAGCCTGATAAAATTTATATGAAGTATAATGGAAAACAGAAGTTGTTTTGAGCTGTTTTCAAGTTCAATAAATAACTGTAATACTTGGATAAAGATGTTCTTTATTAGGTCACATGGGCCCTAATATAGAAGTTATAAGTTACCGATTTAAGACGGCTTCTGCAATTACGGGTTTCTAGGCAGACTCTTAATCATAGCGAATGGGAATATTTTCAACCCCCTGGTGCACATGGGCCCCGTCGCTTTGGCGCCCGCGGCTCGAGGCGGCTGCGCACGGAGCCAGCTCTGCTGGGACCGGCCCGGGAGCCGCCGCTTGTCATCGCTGTCAAAACCCGGGCGGTAGCAGCTGAAGGGTGGCGGATAAGTGGCTGTTATACCACATTTGGGCTTTGGTTTCTTCTGTTTAATTTTCAGTGAGATACGTGCTAATTTTTAGGACTAGGTTTTGCTTTGAGAACTGTCAGTTCTGCTTTGAAATTCGCCAGCCACGTGCCTAAACTCTTCAAAAAGGCCAGAACGCTTGTGCCATCATTTGCTTGCATTATTTGTCTCTCTTGAGTGTTTTGATGCAAAATGGCAAGTTTGTGTAACAATAGAAAAAGGAATTTTGATTTGTCTCGTGTGTCACCAGGCTGGGGGGAATACCTGTCGGAGTAGTTGCCGTAGAAACGCGGACGGTGGAGCTCAGCATCCCCGCTGACCCGGCAAACCTGGACTCGGAGGCCAAGGTGGGTTGAGCGTGCGCTCGGTTGCTCGTTTGTCCTCTGCGGTGTCTCTGTTAGCCGCTTGTACAGGGACGTTCCCCAGCGGTCCTGCTTCTCTGGCAAGCAGGAGTGATTTCCCTGTTCTCTTGCTGTGAGCACAGTGTTTTGTGATCTTTCTGCTCTGACGTTTTGCTTTCCTCCCACCTGATTTCACAGCTCTGGCCCTGCACCGTCTCTGGGGTTTTCTCCTTTGCACATCCTTTCCTCTCTCTTCTTGTCCTTCACCTCTTAGAGCAGTTGTAGTACCAGCCTTTTCATGCCATCTCTATTCCTGCTCTTAGCTAAATCAGTGGGAACATTCCTGTTGATGTTGGTGACAAAAGAATTGTCCTGATTTTTCTGTGGGCAAACAGCTCCTAAGCATTTAATGCGCTTCATTCCTTGTTGTTAATTCCACGGCACAGCTCTCGTTGCATCCATTTCTCTATTTTCACACTAACTCTTGCGTTCATGTGTTTCAAGGCTTACGGGTCCATTTTCTCCCCAACAGATAATCCAGCAGGCCGGCCAGGTGTGGTTCCCTGACTCTGCCTTCAAGACCGCGCAGGCCATCAATGACTTCAACAGAGAGGGGCTGCCGCTCATGGTCTTCGCCAACTGGAGAGGCTTCTCGGGTGGCATGAAAGGTAACGGGCCGTCTGGATCCCTTCCCGTGCTGCAAGGAGCGGATCTGATAGCGAGTTCTGTTCTAAACAAGCAATGCGGTTGCGTGTCTGTATGAACCCTCACGCACCGTTATGGGAACTGGCCAGATAATCCACAGTGAGAACAGGTAGTTGGATGTTAACCCTGGTTGCTGCCAACCTGGGCTAGTTAGACACTCCTCTCAAGAAACCTCTTCTGCCTGGACAGCTTCCTATCCATCAGCCTCAGCTTAAATTTGGGGCTGGATGAGCCGACATTATTGCATATCACAAATGTATAGGCATATTCTGTCAAGTGGAAACATGATCTCACTGGTGATTTTTCCTGCTGTAATATTGTCCTATCAAGGACCATCTCCCAGTTGGCTCTTCTGGTGGTGCTGTTATGAACAGGTACAAAACTGCTCGCTTAATATACCAGCAGTTAGATTTTTGCATATTGGTACTTGAAATTTTGTGAAGTGCCAAGAATGTGAGATTGATAACGTAAACCAAGGAAAAGATGACGGCCCCGTACCCGCGTGTGGCACTTACCAAGCGCAGAAGAGAAGTTCGGGGTGCACTAAGAGGGTGAGAGCTGCTGCTCGGAGGAGCACAGGGTGAGCGGCGCTGCCCGGCTCTGCCGCTCGTTAGCAGGGCAGGAAGCAGCGCCGTTGAGTCTGCAGATGAGAAGGTGAAAGGTGGAAACTACCTGATACCTTTCAGGACGGTTTCTGCTCCGTGTGCGCTCCCTCTGCGACTTGCTTTCCCTACCGCAAAACCTGATGGGGAAGTTGTAGATGGAACTTTACCAAACATTCGTTCAATATTATTTTGCCTTATTTGTTGCAAGATCTGTCGGTGTTGCCTTTGCCCTTTGCTTGGTTCCTCAGAAACTGGGTTTAGCCTTGGAGTTGGGATGGGAAGCCCAAGGAGGAAAAGGCGCCACGAGGATGCAGATATTTCTATAGTGTATCCCCAGGCGGCAGCAGGAGCGGGAGGGAAGGACGGAGACGGTGCAGTTTGCACCTCGGTCCCTGCATTCTCCTGCATCTTGTGTGCTGGAAATCTCGAGCCGGGCCCTGCCCGGCAGCCCTGGGCCTGTCCTGGCACCCTCCGCGCTCCTCGGGGACTTGTTTGCAGTTTGGGTTTCAGCGCTGGCCGCGGATTATGCAGGGAGGGAAAATAAACAATTATGCCACCCCTCAGTGCACACAAACACACTGCCAGGAGCCGGCTGCACTGTGGGTAAAATGACTCCAAAATTGTGTGTAATGAGTAGGAAAAGATTAGAGACAGCTCTTGCTATGCTGAAAATTGACATTAGCGGAGGGGGGAAAAAAGAGAGGGGGAAGAAAAAACCCTCTTTACTAGTCGGCCTAGGAGGTCTGATTCAAGCCGTAAAATAAATAAATAAACATCATAAATAAAGGCGTATCACAATGGTATTGGTGGTTTCCCCAATGAGCTCTGGCTGGCTGGGAGGCTATTCAGCATAATGCAAAATTAAATTATAAAAACTGGCTTGAATATTTAGATGGAGGAGCCATTTGGAAGTGGTTTATTTAGGCGAACCGGCAGTGACCCACAACGGGGAGACATCAAGCGTGAAATTTCCTGGAAATTAGCACCAGGGTCTTGGACTCGGAATGAATAGTTTGATAGCATGCAAATCCCCGCGACATTAAACCGCCGCGCCGCTTGTGCTACAGGGTCACTCGCAGTTGGTTTTTCATGTTTTACTTATTATTTTTTCCTGGGACAGGTTATAAATAACGATAAAAGAAAAAAAAATTAGCGGAATGAAAGGCTGTTTTAAATCTCTGATTACCTGGGTGCTGGACGGCAGCGCTGCTGGTGTGTAACGGGTTTAGGAGGGGCACGCCGCGTCCGCAGCCGCTCCGCGCCTGGCGCTACCCCCGGCTCCTGGCTGGTACTCCAGCCAAGCTGAGCTCCGTTCCAGCTCCGGAGCGCCGGGGCACGCTGCCCGGCACGCTGGGACTGCGCAGAGCTGGCTGCAGCCTTTCCAACGCGCTCCATGCAGCCGAGTGCCAATATTTACACACACAGTGTAACGAGAGCAGCTTCCAGCAGCTTTTACAGCTGCGTGTAGCTGGTGCTGCAAACACCGCCCGCCCTGCTGAGTAACCAACACCGCTGCTCTTCCGAAGCGCTTCTGCAGCATTTCTGTCTGGCAAGTGGCTTCTTACGCTGAGGTTTATGTTAATACAGGAATTAAATTTGGCCTGGAAATACAATATTTGATTTTTCCAGTCTCAACGTGAGCAACGTCTTTGCAAGAGCCGTTGTGCGAGCAGCCTGCTCTGCGGATGTGTGCATGGTGCTCTTTGCTGCGTGGGCGATGGTGGAAGCAACTGGGTTTTGTTCAGAAGAGCGTGTTGTTGCAGCAACAGCGGTTTGTGCAGCTCCATCCAGCGCGGTGCGCAGCGCGGGCACCCACAGCGTTCCCATCCGCAGCAGTGCCGTGTGCTGCCCTGTTTGCCTGTGTGAGAGTGGAGAATGCAGCAGAACGGCAAATAAGAGGCAACAGTCACAGTATGGCAGATGTTTCACGGTTTCACACCCAAATGTGATGTTACCGTGAATGGGGAGGTTGTGTTGTGCTGGGTGGGCGCAGGGACCGCAGGCAGGTGTCCTGGGCTGTCTTTGCAGTGTTTTTCATCAACTCTACTTTTATTTTACCTCTTATCAACACATATTCTTTAATAGCCCCCACTTTGCTGAAATGGTAAATGGAACAGGTGAGATGGCAGGAGGAAAAACCCCACAGAAGAACAGGAACCCGTGTGTGGCACTGCGGGGACCCCGCGCTGGTGACAGTCGGGTTCGGTGTCTCTCTCTCATTTGGGCGAAACTCAGTCTCGGTTAGTGGAAGCAGTTCTGGTAGGAGAAGGGGAGATCCTCGCAGCACAGTTCATGGCCAGATGTGCAGGTATTGAGGTGTATCGGCAGCCCAGGGCTGCAGCAGCAGGTTCCAACCTCCATGGAAGTCCTGAGCCTGCATGGGAAGCTGCAGTTGATGTAAATCCTCACGTAAAACCTTAAACTGAGGCTGTGGGGATGTGCCAGGAAAATGAGCCGCTGTATCGCAGGGTCCCAAAAGCTGTAAGTGTGGACGGAACCGCAGGGCGGGGAAGCTCATGGCACAGGAACCAGCGTTTCGCTCCGTTCCTCTGTTCTTCCTCTCCCTGTCTTGGTCAAACAAGTAGCGCTTTTATTTCTTCCTACACTTAACCTGAGTAAAATATACACCCTTGGCAGGGTGAAAAATGTATTGCTAATTACGCAATTATTTTATTATGTAGCACTAGTATAAAATGTCTAGTAAAGAATTAATTCAGTTAAAATAATTTGAATCAAGCAATTATTTTCTTAACACTGGAATTAGCTGAAAGTACTTCAAGTGGTTTATTACTAGCACTACATAATAAAATAATTGTATAATTAGGAATAAATTTGTCACCCCTTTTGAGGTCTTTTTCTTTGCCCAGGACAAAGGAGGAGGTTGGAGTTTTTGGTTCTCAGTCTTCGATGTCTCTTCCAGAATTGATGTTTAGTTGCAATTAGAGGGAACAAATTGTTCTTCTCTCCATCCATCAGCATTTGACATTTTGTAAAGAACGTGGAGCTCTTTGGTACTTGGACAGTGACCTTGCAAGTGAACTGGAGACATCACATAAGTGCCTGTGGTGCAAATATATCTATATCTGTGTGTATATCTATATACACACACACGCACCCTTCATGTGCACCTCTCACTTGCTCTGTATACGTTGGCGTGTGCATTTCCCAAAGAGTTCAGTGCTTAACTATGTCCATGTTAACGCTTAACGTTAAAGGGGGGGTTAAACGACAAGGGGACCTTGGCTGGAGTCTCTTTCTTCCGCAGAAATGATGTTTTTTCAGGCGATATCAGGATTGTAGCTGAATGAAAGTGTCTCAGTGTTTTAGGACTGTTGGTGAGGGGCAGCACGTGTGTGTCTGTGCTCTGCGCTGGTGTTTCAGTGACCAGAGGAACTCGGGAAACGGGGAGGCGCTCAGCAAAGAACAGAAATGATGGAGGGGATTGAAAATAATGTCCTGGGAGACATGAGAAATGAATAGTTATAGAGGGTCTGAGCAAAACCAAACCCGACCCCGGAGAAACACACAGCTCCTTGGAGCAAGCCCGGAGGAGCAGGGAGACCTCGTAGGGTGATACAGGGAGCAGTAATAGGAAATTAATGGGGATGGGGAAGGAGGGGAATTTTGGCTGAATACTGAGAAAAATTCCATCTATTTGGCTGCGGAAATGGCCCTAAAGAAGCGGTAGATTTATTGTTTGGGATTTCTAAACAAAAGCTTTGAAAAGCACTGCGAAAGAAACGTAGGACACAGTCTTGTGTGAACAAAGAGATGGACTAGATGATCCTAATAAGTATTTTTCATTTCTTGTGTATCTGATTTGATACTTCTATATGTAATTATATGTAACAAAATATATATATTCAAGGGTGCCTGTTTCCATTATAAACGATATCCATTATAAACTATATCATCTCATATAAATTCTTTCGCCTTCCTTTTTTCTCTTTTATTCAAATCACCTTTGGGGCTGATACGTACTGTCTTTACACAGCGGAGCTGTTCTTATTCATTTTGAGCAAAATACCTTAAACACATTTTAATGCAAGACGAGAAGAATGCTGTTTCACATCCGAACCCTTCCCACACACTCATTTTTATGAAGATACGCAAAAGCTCTGCTGCGTTAGGTGCGCCACGCAGGTTAATGAATCATGATGCAGGTCCAGGGGAGCGGGTTGGAAATGGGGGAGCTGTGCTGGGGTTCAGACCAGAAACACCAGCCCCGAGCTGCGGGCGGAGGCTCCGGGAGCTGAGGGACCGACGTGGGAACATCCCATCTCAGCCCCTCTGGCCCAGAGCTCGCAGTGCGGTAGCAGGACGTGGTTACAAGAGCTGAATGACTGTCCTTGTCCCCAGTTTGGCCACGCGCGGCGGGGCTGGAGCGCTGACGTGCTGCGGCTTCAAGCGCCGTGTCCTTTTTCCGCAGACATGTACGACCAGGTGCTGAAGTTCGGTGCCTACATCGTGGATGGTCTGCGGGAGTATCGGCAGCCTGTGCTGATCTACATCCCACCGCAGGCGGAGCTCAGGGGGGGATCCTGGGCGGTGATCGACCCCACCATCAACCCTCGGCACATGGAGATGTACGCGGACCGCGAGAGCAGGTACGGCCGCGTTCTCCTCTCTCATAACCATCATTCCCCAGCCCGGTGGGGAGCAATCGGTTCACTTTGTCACCAGACGTGGCTGCTGACTCTTTACGGTTGTAACCTGTCTCGGAGGAGCTTGCTGGGTGGCGATCACAGGGTAATTGGGGTTGTCTCCTGACTCAGACTTAGGTGGGTAAGTTCTGTAGCCGGTGAGCAGCCTCTCTGGAGCTTCATCACCGACAGTCACAAAGCACAGTGAGATGTTGATGCTCTAGGATTTTCTTTCACCATAAGACTGAAGTGGTTTAATTTACCAACCCAGGATCCAAACCACGTGCTCCTCTGTCTTTGACCCGGGCAGTGGGCAGATCTCTAATGAAAATGGCTGGTTAATTGGTTGTTTTGTACAGCTTACCTGCCTTTTGAAAGAGCTTTCAGGTCACAGCTTTAAAGCGGCTATCGAGCGCGTCGCTTGCCCCGGCTGCGCTAGATCCTGTTGGACAGATGCGTTTCTGAGAAGCCTGGTGTGCGTTCATGGAGTGGGATAAATAAATAATAGCTAAGATTCTTTCTTGTTCTCTCTCTTTGTTTTGTCTCCCTCCTCCCTTTCCCTTCTTCGTTTTTTTACATACTTTCTAGATGACATTGAACCATTCCATTTTGTGTTTCCCCTTGTCCGATGACCTGAAAGTGCCTTTCTTTTCTCTTTTCCCGTGGCGGAGCAGAGGAGGAATCCTGGAGCCAGAGGGGACGGTGGAGATCAAGTTCCGCAGGAAGGATCTGGTGAAGACGATGAGGCGGGTGGACCCGGTGTACACGCGGCTGGCGGAGCGCCTGGGTACGTGTGCTGCGCTCGGCGTGTTCGGGGGCTCCCGAGGGCACGGGGGCATTTCAGCACATTCATGGGAATTTGTATTTACTGGCTTTTAGCGAGAGGAAAACCAGATGAGACAAGCTGCATGTGTGTACATACGAGAGGTGATATTCAAGTGCGTTTGGCGTACCCAGGGTGTGCGTAATGCAGTGACTTTTGGAACCTATTTCTTTTTTTTATTGAATGGGTCTTAGGACAGACACTACAGACGCTTGAGTCTGGTTTCCATCTCAGCAATTGCGCAGCTCGCTAAAAGCTCGTGGGCCAACTCAGGTTTGGTCAAAGACATTTTGGGCTGCTCGACGATCGCTGTGTGTGAGGTGGTTGTGGGTGATGGTACCTGTGTGCTCCTCAGTTGGAAGGACATGCAGGATCCTCCTCCCTCCTCGGGGGGCGGCTGGTCTGCGGGGCGGGGGCCGCGCGGCGCTGCCCGGGTTGTGTTGTTACTGCGCTCCAGGTGATCCCAGCGCCCCGTACGCACCCAGCAACCCAGAGTACAGAGTGTTCAGCAAAACGCACTTAATATCAGATATGGACTCTCTCAGGGGAATAGACTCTTGAAATAGTTCTTTACTAGCCCTTACTATAAGAGTATAATCTTACAGAGCCTCTTTTTACCTCCCAAATTGACTACATTTCGGTCGTGGAAGAAGCGCACTGTGTGGGTATGGCTTGAATTTATAAAGCCTTTTGGGATCCTTCAGGAGGAAAAGTGTTCTGCAAATGACTGATAAATCGTGGCTATTGCTGCAGTTACATTTTATTATTTGGCTTTATTTTAATTTATGGCAGTGCAACAATTTATATACAAAGCAACCACTCTGATATGCCTTGGGAAGAGAATAATAATTGTGAAGGGTGTTTAGAATCAGAGGGTGTGCTGAACGCTGCGTTCTCAGTGATGTCTTTGGTAGCATCAAAGGCACTTTCTCCCTTTTTTAATGACAATGTTTTGATGCTCTCTTTGTTTTCTCTCACTGTGCTTTCTGGGCAAGAAGCAGGTTAGGAGGGGTTTGAGTTTTGCAGAGCAGCACAAGGAGCGGTTTTAGCCGGGTTCGGATCTCGCTCGTGCTCACGGTGCGTGAGGAGCAGCCGCAGACACGCGGTGGGTGGATGTGCCGTCCTGTCCTGTCTGCCTCGCTCTGCCAGGCTTAACAACCAGTGTGATGTTTGCAGTTGCAGGAGGGAGGTTCTTCTGTTGGGCGTCCGCTCCCCCATGTCCAACACAAGGGAGCTGCCTCCCCGGCGCGAGTCCCGGGGGAAATGAGATGTGTGGTTAGAGGAGGCAAACACGCGGAGCCGCCCGCTTGGGCCATGCAGATAAATGGCATTACGGCAGGAGCGCCATTTCCGAGAGCGTTTACCTTCACCCCGCCGTAAAAAGCGCCGGCTCTGTCAACGACCAAGCCAACCTACAAAGAACCGGAGGGTTCTGTGTGTTGAGTGCCAGACGAATCCTTCCCCAGGAGCAGCGGCACGGGCTGCGCACAAAGGGGCTGCTGGAGTGTGTGAATCCCCACGCGGTGGAGGCTCAGGGTGAGCAGAGCAGCTGCTGGTGGCCCCTGCGGAGGGTCTGTCACCGGGGGGTGGGACACCTGCAGAGCCCCCTTGAATCACACGGTGAGACTGCACCAGCGTCCCTGCAAAAATACAGGGAGAAAGAAGGGATAGTTTTCTGTCTCAAAAAGGCAACGTTGCCACGTGAGGAGGCAGGAGCCTGAGTGGGGGTTTTCCCCCCTCTTCCTCTACAGGGTAATTACTCCCAGCAAACTCCATACACTTTAATTAAAATGACTGCAACACAAGAGCAAGTCACTTACAACTGTACGTACAGAGAGCTCTAAAAGCTTCAGTCACTGATAAGCATCTCGCTTAGATGGCTGGTAATTGCTCCCAACATCGGGCGATCATTGCTGTTGTTTTGCCGCTAATTCCATGCCATAGCAGGAAAGCCGAGATTGCAGGACACGGTGAATTGCATAATTTTTTCTTCTTTTTTTTTTTTTTTTCTGGTTTTCTTTCTGGCCAATTTAAAATTTGTCAAAGTCGGTCTTCTTCTGGATCACTGCCCTTTGATATTTCGCGCACTCCATTTGCCACAAACAAGCCGCAGGGCCGCAGTTCATGCTGACTCCAGCAGAAGCAGAGAAAGCTCCATTTATCTTACACTGCCTGCTGAATTCTTACTCATTAGCTGGGGGTTCACTGCCTCTCTTTAACCCCCGCGTGGCCGCCGTCCCTCCCTCCCGCGCCGTCGGGAGATGCTCCCGAGGTGGGGCCGGGGCGAGCGGCTCCGCAGCCGCCGGGCTCGGCCGGGCAGCGCGGGAGCAGAGAAGGGCTGGCACGTATTGAATAATTTGACATAAATCTGCTCATTATCAATTCTCCAGCACCGTCGCTGAGATGTTTATTAGCCCCGTGTTTTATTAAAGTGTCACTCAGAGCTGGGCTGCTCCAAAGCTGCGAAGGGAAGGGAAGGGAGGACGGTGCTTGTCCCGCAGGAGCCGATTCCGCCCCAGAAGGTGCGGGAGAACCGCGGCTGTCGGACGTGGGAGCGTTCACACTGCAGCTAAAGATACGGCAGTTCAGTTGTATTTTGTTTATTTGTTACAATGTAGGAGTGGAATAGAAATCAGCTTTGTCATGCACACTCTGGGCACGTAACGTGTCAGGTGGACAGTGGGACGTACGCAGAGATTTGGTGCAATATGAATGAATGGAGCGAAATGGCTCCGGTTAGAGCGGGACTGGCCATCGCATTTTCACATTCTCCTATCAGGTATTTATCCCATGGTAAAAAGGAAGAATCTGTTCATCACCTGATGTGTGTTGTCATAGTGTGAATGTCCTCTTCAGCTGATCCTAGGGGACAGATGCCCCACTTTAATTTCATTAGAACGGATGTGCCAGTTTTGTGTTGTCCAAGGTGCGGTGGGGGTCCCGGGGTCCAGCCGCATGGAACCCAGAACTCCGCGTTAGCTCGGGAAGTCAGACGGCAGCTCTGGAGTCTGCTCGTTGCTTCCGAGGGGGGTTGGTTGGTTGTTCAGTGTTGTAATTAATCAGAATGCCGGTTGTGTTCTTGGGCAATAACTAAGGAAAGCGCTGCTGCTGCGGTTCCGTCTCTTGAAGTCTCGGACAAACGCGGCCAGCGCCGTCGTAACTTTGTCTTTTTGGGCGATGCTGATTTCCAGTAACCGTGCGAGTGCTGCTGCATTTCAATTGATGTTAATTCACAATCATGAGTCTAGGAGAGCAAATACTGGTTTCTGTCGGCTCCTTCTTGACAGTTGGCATCGTGGATATCCTGGGCATTACGTCCTGGCCACACTTTGCCCGTTTCCCTGATGCCAACCCGAGGGCTCGGGAGCCGAGAGCCGCAGAGCCCGGCTGGACCATCACGGAGCATCACGTGGAGCCGCTGGACGAGATTTCAAGCCCGTGTCACGAGCGTGTGTGACCTTCACTGCGACTTCGTATTGCGCCTTTATAACATAAATCCTGCTGAATATTTAGTGGAGCAATTACAAGCAGCCTCATTTAAAGCAACAAGCGGCGGTGCCCGTCTCTGCAGGGACGTGAGCGGCTCCCGGTGACCTTCCCTGTCCCCCCGGCGGTGGGGCCGGGCAGACCCGACGCTCAGCGGTCCTGAGCTCCGCTGAGTTCCTGGCTGGCAGGAGCTTTGTTAAAGGCAGAGAAGGTGAGACTCAGGTAGGAGGATTCTTGTAGGTGTGGAAATTAGTTGGGACAGTGATAACCGGGCTTAAAATGGACATGTAATTATGGCATCGGGTGCAGAGTAGCTGCTGTACTTGACTTTCCTAAGGACCCGTCCAGCACACGCCGCGGCGCGATTTAAGTGCTTTGCTGAAAAGAACGGCCGCGAGCAGATGATGATAAACTGAACTTAACGTGGGTCTTTTTGGTGTTACATGGGAAAAAAAATCCCCAAATTTTCCTATAGTAATTGTAACATCCAGATAATCTTATAGCGACAATTTATATGGTAAAAGTCATCTTTGAAAACCGTAGGTGCGGGATAATTTGCCCACGATGGACGCGAGCGGCCCAGGGCCGGAGCCGGCGGCTTTGCCCGGCCTGGTTGGGCCGGGGCCGTGATCCCGGCTTTGCCCAGGTCTGTGTTTGGGGAAGAGGCAACAAAATGGGCAAGTGACAGCCTGGCCGTGCTGAGGCTTCGCCCCGAGGCTGAGGGAGCAGATCCCACCTTGTATCAGCTTAGAAACCATGAACCATCACATTGATTCAGAAGCCGCCTGGCTTTCTGCAGCCAGAGGGAACCTACAGTAACATTTCTTGAAGTCATTTTGTCTAACCTGTTCAACTGGTCATATTTAAAAGAAGCACTTTGCCACTAATGTTACGGGAGGCCGTGATTCACGGTCCTGCCGCGCGGGTTCCGTCTGGGGAGGGTTGGTAAGGGCTGGTCGGCCGTGGGACGTTGGCACCGGGGCCGGCGCCGCCGCCCGGAGGGGATCGAATGGGACACAAATCACAACAGTTGAGGTGCTGCTTTCCCTGCCACGGCGCTTTCCCTTAACTTTTGGAGAGGCTTGTAAACAGTGTTCAGTATCGGAGTGTTTTACAGGAGTGGGCTCTGCGGGGTTTACTGCGGCCGCGCCTCCATGTGTCCGTTAGGGAGGATGGTGACCGAAGCCGTCCCAGAGTTTTTGGCGTTTATTGGCATGTGCCGGGGCACAGGGGCACCCCTGCGGTCTGGGGGCATCACAGACTGCGGGACGTGGACCAAGGTTTGTGACCTGAAAGCCTGTGGCAGCCAGATGGGGAGGCTGGTGTCACCGCGGGGATGGGGACAACGGGACAGGGACAGTGGGACAGGGACAGTGGGACAGGCGGCACCCCAGGGCAGCTGCTTCCAGGAGCATTTCACGTTAAACACTTATGTGTGATTTAAACTGGGTCTTGTTGGTCTAACAGGTGTGTTTGTCTGGAGGGTTTAACGCAGGATGTTTACAGGGTGTGGGCGTTTTGCCAAGTGTCCCTTCCCGCGCAGGGACCCTGGACGGTGCTTTTTGAGCTCAGCAATGAGTCAGGTAAAGGGGCCATTTTCGGGCACTCAGGGGGGTCACACACGGTCCTTTTCCCTTTACACCATCGTCCGCTCTCACCCGCGCTCCCGCGTCCCCAAGCGCTGCGCTCGGCGCTCGCGCCGTAACGCGGCCGGTTCAGGGAGACGCTGCCTTTGTTTCTCTATTGATTAGCAGCCGATCCATACCTAGAGGTCTATAATGTTCCTATGATTTAAACTTGAACAGTTTCATTAACTGTCAAGTACCTTTAGAGCAAAGGAATCCCATATTTTAAGTCCCTCTCCGTGCCAGTGTAAGATTTGTGGAAGGCGAATTCTTTTGCCGAGAAATAAATAAAGAAAGCTTTCTGAAAAACCCCGAGGCCTCAAGATCTGACTGGGAAAGAAAGAAAACCATTCCAAGATATTTAATTGTACAGGGGGCTTACGGGATTGATCGAGAGCTTAGCTTTTTACAATAGTCCAGTGAATAAGAAATGCTCCTGACAAACGATCGATGATGGGATAATCACTCTTTATCCCCCCTCCTCATTGTTACCTTCTTTCTTCCAGGAGAACAGGGTTCAGAAGTCAAAAATCTTTATAGACGCTGCTTTTAAATTAAGCAGAAAATAGACATTGACATATTTGTTAATCTCACCTAAATCATTGCTGGGCCCGGCCGGGTCGGCCGCAGCACGAGCGCAGGCGCTGCCGTTGCAACGGGGGCTCAACGGGGAGAAATACAGAGAATCTTTTATTCTGAAGGTTCCAAGAGTAGCTTCTCTTAATTAAAACCTTCTTACCAGCGTTGGAAAGGTTAGGTGACATTTATAACGGTGGGCACGGGAAAACATTCCTTCCCTGGGACGATTGGCTGTGCGGCCCTTGGACACCATGGGTCGTGGGCCCATGTAAGGACCAGCAGGCGCTGGGCTGGGACACAGCGGGAGGTGAAAACCGGCCCAATTCAGCAGAATATCCATTTGCACGTGGTCTGTCTCGAATCGCAATCTGTGCTTAAACTGGACCAAGGTGGGCTCTAAACACTCAGCCCTGCACAGGGCCCGCTGGTCCGTGCTGGTGAGTCACCAGCCAGCGTGGAAACGGTGCCAGTTACAGCGGGTTCAGGGGAGAGTTGTGCTTACAGATCTGGACTTTTGTGTGAGCTCAAGATAAATTCAGTAAATAAATTACGAACTCTATAGGATGTGGTCTTGACACAGCTTTGTGCCCGCCGTGGTGCTCCATGGTTGAGACTGACCGCGTGCCCATCACCGCGCCGCACGCGGGCGGTTTGGCGCCTCTGGTGCGGTTTGTGTTTGCCGTGCTGAGGCAGCGGCTCCAGCTGCTGCTGGCAGGAAAACCGCAAAACGTGCCGCTGGTTTCACCTTGTCCGTGTTTCTCGCTAAATGAGCTGCGTGTTGGGACGTTATTCTTTTTTAGAAGTCCAGTAAATGCCGATTGATGGCTCAGCTCATTGGCATTTCAATGGAACAGAGTTTCCATGGTGAAAGCTCCTTCCAAGCTCTTGCCTGAACATCAGTGGCAGGGAGTGTGGGCTGGAACACGTAGACTCGACTCAAGGCTCAGCTCGTTGTTGCTGGGAGCTGCTGCTCTGGCGCTTCCCGCGGCAAACGCAGTTTGGGAACAGGAGCCGTCTCCGCTCTCCAGAGCTGCCGCCGTCCCCATCCCCGTCCCCGTGGGACCGTCCTGACGCGTGTGCCGCTTGCAGGGACCCCCGAGCTGAGCGCGGCCGAGCGCAAGGAGCTGGAGGCCAAGCTGAAGGAGCGGGAGGAGTTCCTGAGCCCCATCTACCACCAGGTGGCCATGCAGTTCGCCGACCTGCACGACACGCCCGGGCGGATGCAGGAGAAAGGAGCCATAACCGTGAGTGTCACCGGGGGCACCGGGAGGGTCCGACACGGGGGACGCGGCAGCGGCCGGTGGGACCAGCTGCGATCAAACCCTGTCCGTGTGCCGGCCGCTTTCCGGTCCCGGAACACGAACAACTCGTGTTTGCCGGCACTTTCACCCAACGTGTCCGTTTTGACCCCACATTTCCAAGGCTTCACCGGGCAGGGCTGCGGTTTGAACCCTGGACTCAGGAACGTTGTCCCTCATTCATTTCTCCTCCTCTAATTACGTCTCGGGCAGGACATTCTAGACTGGAAAACTTCCCGCACCTTCTTCTACTGGCGATTAAGGCGACTTCTGCTGGAAGACGTGGTCAAGAGGAAGATCCACGCCGCCAACCCCGAGCTGACGGACGGGCAGATCCAGGCCATGCTGAGACGCTGGTTTGTGGAAGTCGAGGGGACCGTGAAGGTAAATAGAACCAGTTTCACCAGGTCTGGCCTGGGCTCACGTTGAGCAAAGGTCTCCCCAGGTGGAGCTTGGTCTCCGGTTTTAATTGTAATGTCCAAAAACATTCTAAGTGATGAAAGAGAACTTCTGGGGAAGGTTCCAGGTCGGGAGATATTTTACGGGGACCCTTTTTATAGCAGGTTAGAAGAGCAAAATAGGGTGGCTTTTTTTCCCAAGCATGTAGCACCATTGATGCAAAAATCTGAGCATCTCACAAAGCCGAACAGGTCGCTCAGCACAGCGAGGCGTTATTTTGCATTTGATTGGTTTGTTTTATTTTATTTTATCTATTTTTTTTTACATTTTATTTTATTCTATTTTATTTTATTCTATTTTTAAAGTCACAAGCACTCGGGGGTTCCAGGGAAGGGGGAGCGTTCTCTGGAGGGCAGCAGCCTTTCCAAGGTAGTGTCTGAGCCTCTTTAAACGCGGGCATCTCGTTAGCTAATACATTACACCAATCAAGGAGAGTTATCTTAAGCCACAATTAATCTGCTCCCTGGCATATGTTGATAGGAGAGCATCATGCTGTTTCTTAATTAAAAGCAAACGGATTAAAAATGATTAATAAGAGTATTAAATATTCTCCTAAACGAAAAGCGTTGGGATTCTCGGTAAATCTGGTTTTTCGCGGCTCTGCAGCTGCAACGCGGCTTCTTGGGGCTTTTTCCCTTCCCGGAAGGTTCCGGGGCCGGAGCTGCTGGCGTGGGGGCAGGAGCAAACCCGACCGCTTTAAAATAATAGTAATAAGGGAAAAACAACGGACTAAGCAGGATCTGGAGGCTGAAGTGCCAGCTCTGCTTTAGGACAATCCCGGGGCGCAGGGCCGAGCGGCGGCCGCTGCTGCATCCAGCTCATTGTCATTCTGACCTGGACTTTGTTAGTGATAACAGAGGAGGATAGTGCACCTTTAAATGACGAGCTTTGTGTTTAATTACCCAAATAAAATGACATAAATATGAATGAGTGCTAATGGCAGTACTTGCTTTTCCGGAAACCATTAACAAAACGATTCTTAAATGATTTGTAAAGAAAATGAGAGGAGAAGAGAGGAGTGAGAAGGCTATTAGGTGTCTACCACACTCCTGAATTATTATGTAGTCAACTACCTGGCAAATATCAGGTGAAATGATCTTGCAAAAGGCAAGAAGGGGGTTTTTGCCCAGGCTTGCAGGGCTGCGGGCACCCCGAGCTGTGATGGGGATCCTGTGACCGCTGGGGACACCGACACCAGCTCTGGCACTCAGGGTCCCTCCAGGTGCATCTCCAGGAGATGCAAAAGAAATCAGTCCCTTTTGGACTTGTGTTAATGGTTTTAGTTGTGTCTGTAAGAGCCACACAAATGCGGATGTTTTACCCCGATAATTGCGAGCTAAATGTGGGGAATGTAGCGGGTGACACGTGTGGTTTGTTGGCAGGCGTATTTGTGGGACAGTAACAAGGACCTGGTGGAGTGGCTGGAGAAGCAGCTGACGGAAGAAGAAGGAGTTCGCTCGGTCGTGGAGGAAAACATCAAGTACATCTCTCGGGATTACATCCTGAAGCAGATCCGGAGGTGAGCTGGGCGGGGGCCGCGGGGCGGGGGCTGCGCGGGGCAGGGGCTGCGGGGTGGGGGGCTACGCGGGGCGGGTGCTGTGCGGGGCGCGTTGGGCTGCTTGCTGAACCCCTCTGGCCTCTCCCCAGCCTGGTCCAGGCCAACCCCGAGGTCGCCATGGACTCCATCGTGCACATGACCCAGCACATCTCGCCCACCCAGCGAGCCGAGGTCGTGCGGATCCTCTCCACAATGGATTCGCCTTCTTCAACGTAAGAGCATCGCTCTCCCACACACCCCCGGCCCGGTACAGCGCAGATAAAGAAGCTCCGAATTGCCCTTTGTCTGCTCGACTGCGCCCGCTGTACCGAGACGGGAGGCTCGGGGAAACACTGGAAGAGTGACATTTCTATTTTTCCAGCTCAGACTGACCAGAGGAAGCGTGTTCTTTGGCCAGAGACACGAGGAAAATGTATAAACACAAGCGCCTGCGGAACTGAGTTACAGCTGTCTTAACTGTACCTTATTTATTTAACGAAGCGCGACCGGACCAACGCATCGGTTGGCTGCTGGGCTGCCAGGCAATGACGGGTGCTGCGGCACCGTGAGCTCTTGGCGTAGCAAAGCGGGGCCTCGTTTAAACGAACACCCCCGTGTCCCCGCCTGCTCCTCTTCGCGCCCCCGGCAGCAGGTTCGTGCTGACAAGTGCCAACGTCCCCCCGAGCACGCGGCTGCAGCCGGGACGGGCTGGGAGCCCAGAGCCTCCCCCCGGAGCAGCCTCTCGTCTCCGTCAGCCGGTGGGGGTTTGGATTTCAAACGTCTTGTCTGGTTCTGGAGCAGCAGAGGAAAAGGCACATTTGAGGCAGGGTGTCCCGCAGCCCGGGCGGGCTCCTGGGCTGCCCGGGATGGTGACAGGGGCAGGATTTTGGGGGCTCAGTCCCCACTCACTTTGCCTTTGTGCCCTATTGTTGTAGAGTAGGTCAGTAAACTGTGAAAGGCCCTTCTAGGATGAGACCAAAACTCAGCTGCCCAGCCTCCTCCCTCCCCACTTATTTTGAGAGATAACACACGGGCAGCCCCGCTGTTGCGTATCTGTTGTGTAAGTGCCGGCCCTTCCACGGGAGTGCGGGGCTGCAGCAGAAATAGAGCTGCCAGGAGACAGGAGGGGAAAGGACGGAGCCAAACACCCCGATGGGGCTGGAGCTGTACAAGGAAATCTCAAGTCTAACCCCCCCGAGCACAGTTTTCCATCACCCCTGCCCAGAGCCGCCTGCGCTGGCCGTCCCGCCAGGTAAAACAGGGATTCAGGTAAAACACCAAAATAATGCTACTTTGGGTGATCCCCTTCCTCAGCACCAGCGGGATGTCCCCCGTCCCAGCGGTGACTCTGCAGCCGGTCGGAGTCGTTGTCACGGGGCTGTTGGTGGAGTGCTGGAGAGCTGACACCAGTGACTGTCCTAAAGGTGTTCTGGATTTCACAGTTCTTCCAGAACAGTGAATCGGAGGGGATGTTTTTAATCTGAGAACTAATGAATGATGATGCCGGAGCCTCGCACCTGCGCCATCTGCACACGCGGTGCCAGCGCTCGCTGAAGTGGAGCCGCAGCCAGCGGAGCTCTGACAGGGCAGGGATGAGATTTTCTTAAGAGTTAAGAACCCAAATTTGGTTTAAGAGGCTCTTTTTGTCCCCTCTAGAGCCCCCTGAACAACCCCCAGAGATGCTTTTACTTACACCAGTGTGGGCTGCGGCAGGACAGACAGACAGACAGAGAGCGGCTCCAGGCAGGATGCTCGGGGGCTTCGTGGCGCAGGCGACTCATGAGGGGTGAAGTGGCTCCAAAACAACAGCGATTGGGCACCGTGGGCTGAAATCCAAGTCCGGCAGCGGCGCGGGGGCCGGCGGGACGGGCGCTGCGGGGAGACCCCTCGGTACAGACGGTTCTCGCTGGTGCTCAAGTATTTCACTTACCTCAATTTCTTTTAATAAAAAGAACGAATGACAGCGCTGTTGCTGGGAGTGGAACTCTGTCCCTTGTCCCCAGCAGCTCCGCGTCACCCAGCGGAGAGCGATGGGTTCCCACGTCCAAGGTGAGTTTTGATGTGACGTGTTCAATCGAAGCGCGTGAGCAAACGCATCTCCAGCAGCTCTTTATTCACACGTTTCTCAAACCAGAACCCTGACCGTTACAAATCCGTTTCACCTTAAGAACCATCATCTAACTGGGGGAGGGTGTGAGGGGACGGACCCCACTGAACTCCAGAAACGCATTCAAAACTCTTTAGCCTAAAATATCTACATATTAAAATGCCAAGAAAAGACGTACCAAAGCTGTAAGCTCTCAAAAGCCCAAGATCAAAGTGCCATCATCTTTTAATGTAAACCTTTTGTTGCATCAACAGTCTTAAGAGGGATGAGAGACATCAAAATAAAAACTGAGACAAACTGTGGCTTTGTAGCTGTTTTTTGTTTTAGTCTCTTCTCTCAATTTGGGCCATGAAATAGGTCAGCTCCATTACTGATCAGCCTTCCCACAAATATTTAAAACAAATTGAATTGCACACCCAATACCCATCACAATTACGCCAGGCACAATAACTAAATTAGCAATTCAACAAAATAATTGGAAATGCGATTCTCTCTATTCCACAGGCTCCCTCAGGGCTTTGGCCGATCTATGGGGGGAAAACTCTGCTTTACTAATTCTGCAGCTAATTAGAGACACACTTGTAAATGAAGTTGTTTGTCTGAAAGTTGAAATTCTTTGCTATTGTGGGGTCGGGGGGAGAGGATTTAACACGACCCTCCGTCCCCCCATCGCTCACCTGATTCCCCAACACACCTCCTGGTTGCCGTGCAATGTTTTGCAAAGGTATAATGCCTGTTTGTGTAGGCACTAATTAGCAGCTGTATCATGAATTAAGAAAGAATTAATATTCTATTGGGGGGGAAATAACTATCGCACTTGCTGTTAATTGGCAGCATTAAGAAAATAGGGAGGAAATCACCCTGCGCCCTTACGAACCGGCACCCGCTGGCCCGGAGCTGCCGCGCCGGGCAGGACCTGGCGCAGGCGCCGCCGCCGGAGCCCCCGGGGACGACACCGGTGGCGCTTTTCCCGCGGCACGTTGTTCCCATTGGGCGGGGGACGAGGTGCCACCCGTGCCAAGGTCAGCGTGGCCGGGGTGTCCCCGCGTCCCACCCGCGCAGGTGGGGGCGGCGGGAGGAGCGCCTGCTTCAACACTGATAAGTAAATTCAAAAGCTTGCTTAGCAGGGCTTTGACTCTTATCTCCTCAAACAATACCAACGAGAAGTTATCACATTTAAAGTGGTTGGTATTACCCTTTTAACACCCAGCTCGCTCTCAAAAAATAAAATGAATCAAGAGCCCTGGTGCTAGAACTTTAGAGGACACAGGAGTCAAACGCGGACAGCTGGTGCTGCGGACACGTCCCGCCAGCGCCCGAGCCCGCTCAGCACCCCAACCAGCCACGGCGCTTCCCGCCCAACATCCTTGATGCTCCTCGGGAGCAGCGCAGCCCATTCCACCGGCACAAACTGGGGAAGCAGCTCATTCACTCCCCTTGACGCCTTTCAGAATTGTGGTTATTAAACCATGAGATTTTAATGATGTTCGAAGCCCACACAGCTTTGCTGCTCAGACAATAGGAGCAGGTACCGTCAGACTCCGGGTGTGCAGGTTCTGCCCCGGTCCCGCACGGCTCTGGTTTGAAACCTCCCGTTTGGGTGGTTTTGGGCGTTTTGAGCGGCTGCCGGGACCTTTTCTGCGCTGGTCACACCTGGCCAGGCCTTCACTGAACATTTTAATTAGAGCGCGCAAAACACGAAACAAAGACACGGCAGTTCATGTGGCACAAGCAATGGCCACTTTACACGCGTATTATTTACGCAAGATAACCTCCATCTCAGATTGATCACAGCAGGCCACAAATTCCCCTTACGGGGATTTAATTTCCAGCTTCTGACCTTTGGATATGAAAACGCCACCAAACCCCTCACGTGAACGATCTCCGGCCAGTTTCGCGCCCGTTGCCGCATCCTGCGCCGGCGCGTCGTGGTGACGGGGCAGCCAGGATGGGTCACAGTCACCATCAGCAGAGATAAACGTGCACAGGATCAATACGGGACTGAAATATTCCCCAATACGTTCTAATTGCAGAAACACCCGCAGCCCCGTGCTGTGCTCAGCGCCCGCCAGTCGGGTCCCTGTGCTCAGCGCCGGCTGCCAGGGACAGCACCTTCCCTCTGCTGTAAGGCCGTGTTAATTATGTAAATGACATTTAAATCCTCTTGACTCAGTGAAAAAAAGAAAGTCACACATTACAGATACGCAGCCGACAACCAGACCAGCACGTTTAAACCCCTCCCTCAATCCCCCCCATGAAACATCCCTCGGGAGCGAACGCGAGCGCGAGTGACCCGATTGTGGGGGGCGGGGGGTCCCCCCTGGGCTAAATCCGCGTCCCTCCCCCGCAGAGCCGCCCGCGCCGAGCAACTGCGCATCAAGGTCAGGAATTCACAGAGAAGACTTAAAAACGGATTGAGTTTTGGGGAGAGCGGTGTTCGTCCTAAAGCCAGAGCGGGGGCGCTGGGCCCAATGCCGGCCCCAAAGCTCTGGGCAGCGCGGGGCTCGGCAGCAGCCGCGGGGAAGCTCCTGCGGGAGGTTTGAGGAGCGAACCTGCGCAGCCCCCGGCGCTGCGGGGCAGCTCAGTCCCGCTGCTCATCCTGCTCCGGTTCTGCCGCACTCGCCAGTTTTCCAAACAGCGACCGATAAAGCTCCGTCCTGGGGGAAAAAGGAAGGAAGAAGAGGGAAAAGTTACTTTTCGAGGTTCAAACAAAGCAAGAGGCTGCCAGCAAAACCATCACCCCCTCCAAGGCTTTGTACAACTAAAAATGCATTCAATAACATTAATAAATACAGGCAAAGGGGAGAACTTGCACAAGACCAATCACACGCCGTACAGAAATCTGTTCATGTTTCAGTGTGGCTGGACACCGTTTCCATCTAGAGAATGAGGGTTTCTATAGGTTTGCCCTTTACAGACAGGCCCTTCAAGTAAGAAAACAAGATTGAATATTTTAATAGGATGTATGAGACCGCAGAGCCATAAGGAGGATTCAATCAGTCTACGAGGGACTGTCATTTAGTTTTCATACGTCTTCTTGGACTTGATGGTACTTGAAAAACAATGCAAACGACCCAGCAACAAGATTGCGATTAATATCATATACACAGTGATTCTGATAACGGGAGCAAGTTTCCCCTTAAAAAAAAAAAAGTGGGCTGGTCTTATTTATCTTTAATTTTAAAACCAAAGTAACTAGAGAAGAGAGGTGGGGAAAGCATGTTTTTTTAAACTACGTATTTCTGGAAATCAAGGAAAAAGCCTTAATTTCTACACTTGCCTGGGAAAGCGGCTGCTGCAGATGCTGGGCCAAGAGAGAAAAGAGACTTCACCATCGGGAATGGGTAAAACACGGCCCGAAAGGATGGAACCCAGACCCAACAGCGGCTCCGGGCTCGGCCGCCCCCTCAGCCAACGCCGCGGCAGCCGCCGCGCCCACCCGCTGCCGTTTCGCTCCATCCCACGCGATAAATACAGCACCTGGTTGGAAGGCGCCCACAGCCCCGTCACCAGAGACCAGAACCCACCAGCGCCAAACACAGGCCTGCAAAGCTCAGCGGCGGCAGAAGAACACCGGCCGGTGACCCCAGGAAGACGAGGAACAAAGAACCCACAGCAGCAATGCAGGATGGACAGACAAGCACTGAGACAAGAAACCTTTCTAACTCACAGGGCCACACCTGAAATTAATCTTAATCTAGAAGCTTATTAAGCAATCAGCTGCTCTTCCCGCACAAAAGGAGCCTGTGGTGAGGGACGTGTCTCTCCACCCAACAAAATGGTTGATGTTGAGGCTACAGAAGCACAACCAGGGTTTCTGTGTTAAATCAGGTATGTGCCCGCAGCTTTTGGCAAGTTTAACGCAAAATCACAATACTCCTAGAGAACAGGACGGATACTTGAAAACCTGGAAACTTTGAACCTTGAACAAAAAAAAAAAAGAGGAGAGAGGAGTGTCTCAAGCCTACAATATTTTCCATTTTTCCTGACTGTTAACTGATAAACATGACTGGCTTTTGCTGTTTTAACAGAGAAATCAGCTGGTGAGCGGCAGCGCTGCCAACGGGGACATCGCGACTTCAAGGACACGGGAGGAGCGTGCGGAGCGATGCTGCCCCATCCCCAGCCCCAGGACACCCGCACACGTGTCCCGGCGCGGTGACACTCTGGGCACCCACAGCCACGGACGTGTTGGGGGCACAGAGGGAAATGCTGAAACCCATTTTGATAGAAGACGGTTTCGCGCTCAGGTGGGCAAAGCTCACACACCTCCAGCAAAACACCAGCCGTTTCTTGAGTCCTCCCCTCTCCCTGGTGTGTGACTTGTTTGAAATAAAACGACTCAACTGCATCAAGGCAAACCTGTGCGGGGTAACTGCTACACCAGCGCACCCTTTGCTGCGTGTCCCCGGGAGGTGACAGTGACAACCTCCCCCCCGGCTCTCGCACTGGGGCGAAGCGGCTCCGCCAAGACCCCCCAGCAGCGTCTGGCGGCTCCTCCTGGGCTCGATGCCGCTTTCCCCCTGGCGGGGGTGCTCGGGGCTCCCGTGTTCGTGTGGTTTAACACGTGCCGGGCACCGGCACCAACCAGGCGCGGTGGAGTCTGGGGTTTGGTGACACCGCAGCAAGGGCAGAGCGAGGGAAGGAGGGAATCGGGCAACCCCGCCACCCACAACTAATACTCTACCCTGCTAAAATAAAATTAATAATCCAACCTTTTTTTCCCGTTCTCCTGGCCAGGCTCCCTTTCCTCCGCAGCATCCCCTCTCAGCAGGATTTCACCGTGCAGAGAGTAGAACTCATCAATCCTCCAGGTTTAACCTTGTCTCTGTTTCAATTCACCAGGGTAAGTGCGGATTTTAATACTTTCAGCCCCCTTAAGGCTCCGCATAATGAACTTGGATTTTGGTTAAAAAAAAAATATCAAATTCCTCTTTTCCACCCACATACATGGAGCATCAGACCTGAGTGAAACGACCCTCCCGACAAAGGGAAGGTGACTTAGCACAAAGAGGCACTGGGCTCAGCAACGAGCTGAGGAATCACCTACACGAGTAATTAACACACTCCCAGCTCGGGCGGGGAGTGCGAAGGAGCAGGTCGATACAGGGGTCTTCCTTGAATTAAAATTTAACTTACCCTTTATTGCAACCTACAAAAGCAGGTAATGAGCACTAACATTTTTATTTCTTTTAAACTGTCATTTAGGCTGTAGAGGGGATAATTACCTATTTCCACTGTAGTAAGGTTTTATCACCCTTAGTGAGGCATTTTCTAATTTAATATTTTTACTGTATTATCATAAAACCTGTTTCTGGAAAAAATGATCAGGAACCACACAGCCATTTGCCATAAAACATGTGTGCGTGAGTACCTTGGTTAATTATTGATGCGGTTCCTGTGAGCTGGTGCCCAAGGCAGAGCGGGCGCCCAGCGCTCGCCCTTCCCGCTCCGCGCCCGCCCACGAGGTTTTATGGTCATTTTACTTCTTCTTAAATATAGTTCTGTAAACTAGTAGGAGAATAATCTTAAGGGGGAAAATTCAGTTTCTGGTGGGTTTTTATTCAGAGCGTTATTAATAAAGCAATACTGCATGAGTCACTGCTGTGCTGTTTTAGTAAAGATACCCTCCAACAAATTTCTCTACCTTTTCCCATGTACCCTTATTTCTTCTCTTCTTCCAGGGGAAAAGGAAAAAAAGGAAAAGATAATTTAGAATATGCCCCAAGCAGTACTGGAATAACTACTCCTGCCCCATTCCCACTGACGTCCTCCACTGGGGACAATCGACTTTTAAATCACAAAAACTGGCACAAGAGAGACCACGAACACCCAGGAAAAAAGGGAGGAGGAAAACACGGCCTCCTGATGGACACGGAATGTGGCTGCGGAGCAGATGGCTCAGCACCTTCTTGGAGAACTTTCTGCCTGCATCCTAAGAAATCTATTGCCCAGTGGCGTGGCGCTCAGATGGACAAGTGCCCAGCAGGCAGAGCGGGAAGATAAAACAACCTGAAGCCCTTTATTTCTCAACTTCTAGCCAAAGGTGTTACCCTCAGTCAGCACGTGGGGTGTGGAGCAGAACAAGCGGTGGTGAGTATCAAAGCAGAATTAAAATGCCCATGGCTTTTAAAGCGAGGGATTTGGCAGGCAGAGCAGAGGGCTGCGGGGTGACCGGTGTGGATGTGATGCAGTGTAGATGCAATGTGCGATGCGGTGTGGATACAGTGCAATGCAGTGCGGATGCGATGCAATGCAGATGCAGCGCGATGCGGTGCGGATGCGGTGCGGATGCAGCGCGATGCAATGCGGATACAGCGCGATGCGGTGCAGATGCGATGCGGTGCAGATGTGATGCGGATACAGCACAATGCGGTGCGGACGTGATGCGTGCAGATACAGCGCGATGCGGATGCGATGCGGTGCAGATACAGTGCGATGCAGATACGATGCGATGCAGATACAGCGCGATGCGGCACGGATGCGGTGTGGATACAGCGCGACGCAGTGTGGATACAGCGCAATGCAGTGCGGATGCGATGCGGTGCGGATACAGCGCGATGCGGTGCAGATGCAATGCGGTGCGGATGCGGTGCAGATGCGATGCGGTGCAGATACAGCGTGGTGCGGATGTGATGCGGTGCGGATATGATGCGGTGCAGATACAGCGCGGTGCGGATGCGACGCGGTGCGTGCTCCCGGCCAGCGGCAGCCCCACGAGATGGCACTCTCTCACTCGCTTCCCCACCACGGCCCAAAATCGAAGCGCACAACGCCGGCTATAAATTCCGCAGCCAGACGGCTCCCATCACCGCGCCCGGCGCTCGAAGGAGATTCAGAAAGGTCTGCCGCAATTCCCTCTCGCTCCGGCGGGTCGGGATCGGGTCCTTCAAGTCCGTGCAAATGCTTTTAGCCCCACGGCTTTAAATTATGGAAGGTGACGTGTGACCTCTGGTTTGTCTCATGAGACCAGGCGCAAGATTTATATGTATTCCAGAAAACTGGTTCTTGCCCTAAACAAAGGGACTCTGGACGTTTTGTGAGGCTGGACGCACAGGTTGGAAGCGGGGGGGATGGAAGGGCTGCTGTCGGGGTACTGCCCCCCAAATTTAAGCAGAGCCAGGTGCCATCTGTCACCAGTTCTGAACATTTCCCCTTTACAGCAGCACGCAGCCCGGTCACCAGCCCTGAGCTCAGGACATTAACAGGAGCAGAGCTGGCACCTCTCTCATCCTCATTTTGGTCCCAATAGCATCCATGTTTTCATAGGAGCTTTTACAGCACAAACCATAGAAAATGTGGACAAGTGGCAGGAGAAGCAGCAAAGCACAGGGAGGTTGAGAAACCTGCTCTGCTGGCACGCTTTCCAGCAGCTTTATTTCCCCATGAAATCCATAAAACGTTGCTCTTTCCGTGTCTGTTTTTGGACGGGTGTTTGAGCAGAGCAGCCGCGGTAACGCTGCGTGCGCAGGAGCCGTGCGCAGACGCGCACACGGGCGCACGAGGGGCCATTCTTTGTGTACCTTAACATCCCATATTCCTAGGATGATTTCCCTCTTTCACAGCTTGCCTGTTTTATAACAGATTTGATGCAGGAGAAGACAAATTGTCTCACATAGGAAGGACGACAAATCATCGTGCAGCTCTTAACAGGTTATTTTTTTTCCCCTTCAAAAAGGAAATTTCCATAACAGAGGCGTCTGTCTTCTTACTAGGGATGTCAAACATCAAATGTTGGGACACGATGATTTCAGCCCATTGGCATTAACCGGGGTCACGTACACACCACTTCACTCCTGCCAGCTTCGAAACACACAAAAAACTCCTTGTTCAAGCAGCAGCTCTTCTAGCAACTGTGGTTCGAAGTGATACGGGACACTGGAGATGGCTGCTGAGGTGAGTCAAAGTGATGGGGACAAAATGCACCCAACAAAATGACACCAAAGCTGCGGTGCCTCGGGACCAGCAGCCAAGCGGGTTTATTTTCACAGGGTTTTCTGGGTTCCCAGCACAGCTCAGGTCTGTGTTTCCCCTGCGCTGAGCACCGTCCCCTCCCCACGGGTCCCACATCTGCCCGGAGGGACAGCAGAGGGTCCCCCGCCCGCGGAGCCCGGGTGGCAGCTTGTCCTGCGCCCGCAGCCCTGGGCCAGGACACCAGTTCTGTCTAAAACGTTGGAGCACTGTGGGCTCTGCCAGCCCAGCACCACTGCCTCTGGTTCCCAAAACGAAGCGGGACACCCTCTCTTCCAGGCGGTGTCTATACAAACTACATCATTTTTCTCACGCTGACACGGTCACTGAGGTTTGTGCTACACAGCACAGAAGCCACTGGTTTGGTTCTTCCAGAAATACGGGCTTCGCTTCCTTCCAGGGCCGTCTGTCATGGTGAACATACTGGATTGACAGCTGCAGAGCCCAAATTCCTCCATTAATCCAGTCTCGTGGTGTTTTAATACCCAAAGTACAAAGTGAGTTAAGTTAAAGGCTGCTATCTCACCAACTTTTTTCTTTTAATATTAAACTCTTATGTCATATAAGTAAATTAATCTTTTAAGACCAGGATTTCCTACTACGTACCCCCCTCTGCTTGCAGCAAGACACACTGTGACAAAGCAACGGCACCAAGTGCAAGAGTGAGAATGCTGGTTGGGAAAATACGCAAACTCCCAGCTGAATCCAAGGGAAACGCTCTAATCCAAACCTCGCTGCCGCTGGATAATCTGGGCCTTAATTCCGCTTCCCGGCAGGCGCCGGTTTGCTCGTGCACGAACACGAGGGGGCTGGATGCTCCTCCACCAAGCGCGACCTGAGCCCAACGGGACTGGGGAGGTTCCTACAAACCAGGGACGTGACAATAAAGTCACTTCCACCGCAGGTAAACAGGTTATCGGGCTAAACCATCAGCAGCAACCAGTTCACTAACTGGCGCCAAACGCGGCGGTGCGGGTTCCTGTGCCTCGCGGTGCGGGTGGAACCGCGTCGTTTCACACAGTCCCGTTACTGCCGTCTTCCTCCCTCTAATTTGGCTCTCGGCGGATGCAAAGTCCTCCTCCATAAAGAAGAACCATTTGCCGAGGTAAAAAGCAACCTCTGTAAAAGCCGATATATTCTCTCCCACATTCACCCAGAAATCCCCGGTTAGAATTCCAGCTTGCACTTGAGAACGTGTCTCTTTTGTCCTGCCTGACTCTCCCACAGAAAAGCCTCCTTGTGCCTCCCGTTCCTGCGCCGGTGCCGTCTTTAATGATGATGTATGGGTGTCCTTTCCTCAGCCGTGCTGTGGGTAGGGGGTCAAACCTGCGACACCGCCAGCATGTGTATCAACAGCAAATTATAAACCGTGTCAATCCAAGTTAATGCAAAGCTGTAATCCTCTTTAACAAGAGATCAAATCAGTGCC
The DNA here is from genome assembly GCF_964273445.1 of Streptopelia decaocto. Classification (NCBI taxonomy): domain Eukaryota; kingdom Metazoa; phylum Chordata; class Aves; order Columbiformes; family Columbidae; genus Streptopelia; species Streptopelia decaocto. The sequence goes on along the minus strand of NC_138673.1, from coordinate 9,853,685 downwards.
ATAAGTTATGTTCATTCTGTAATCTGATAAGAAACAGAGTGAGCCTCTAATAAAAGAGTAATGAGAGCCCTTAATGATGCTGTTAAAAGGTAGCGCCAGTTAAAATATTGCTGTTGTTCCAGCTGATTAGATCACTGTTGCATATTTGCACAATCTTGTTTTACCTGTCAGAATAACCTGAGTCGTCTTGGGAGATAAAGGTGTTCAGACCTAACGTCTCTTTCCTTACAGAACGTCTCTCCTGCAAGTCACCGTCCTCCGGAGGAGAAAGAATGATGTTCATCAAACTCAGCAGTAATTTGATATTATCCCTTTTTTTGAAGGTGTCTGTGTTTAGTCTCTGTTCCACGCACACAAGTACAGTGCAGAGATCTGAAGATCTATATATCAAAGCTGACAGAGAGATATAAAACCCCTAAATCCACACACTGCCCTTCCAGGAACACAAGCTTTACCTGACCCCGCCACAACCGGGCTGGTAGAAAAGTGTATTTCAAGGGAAGAACTGGCACCCACGCGGCGTCACCCTCAAATCCAGGTGAAATCACAACCAGAGGGTGACCAACCCTGTTCTAGCCCTGGGTAATTCCCGCCCAAACTCTGGACAACTATCACAGTTCACCTACGTTCAAGCTTTTGCCTTCAGGCCAGGCCCATTCACATAGCAGTGACCTTGGCCCGATCAGAAAAACCTTGGCCCAAGAGTACAATAAATGTATGTAAGTCTATAAACATACACCCCAAGATAACCATAAAAATCACTTTCCCGTGTATGTTTTAAAAAAACTACCAAAGAGGGGTTAAAACCGAGGAGGCTCCGAGGCCACCAGTGTCCCACACATCACAACATAATATATGTGAGCGCAAGGTTAAACAGCCATGCCCATGCGTAGGGTGCATGAAAAACTGGCAAGTGGAAGATTAATTGCCTGCACGAATGCTATTATTCCAACCAGCAGCAAGAATAAGAAAGAAGGTGGCAGTGATGTTGACAAAGGCAGTTACCCTACTTGTACGCTTCTTTTCTCAAATTCAGGCTGTAAACCAATCCTGGGGTGACTGTTCGTCCCTTCCCTGTGCAGCGCTCGGGCTGCTCCTCCTCACCCGCGTTTCTGTTCTTTGTCTCCCCGGTCAGCAGCAGCGAGCGATGAACCTGACGTGCCGGGTCCCCACGAGTCCTGGGTGTCCCACACCACACAGGGATCTTCAGGTGAGCGCCAGCAGTTCCTTGCACTATTTTAATGTCTCTCTGCACAGCCAGAGTAGTGTAAAATAGCTTAAACATACAGGAGAATCAGGCCCCAAATGTATTCCTAGGCTGCGTTAGATAATTAAATAACCCCCAGCTTCTGCCCATCCACATCTCCATACGCATATTTATTTACTGGCATTTTCCAGGCATCTCCCTGCCACTGTAGCTACCAGTAGAACTTAAGGGGAATGTTCCGCCAGCTCCGTTTCTACAACCCTTTTTCATATACAGCTCACTGACACTTTAAGCCAGAGAGCCTTGTTGTTCAGATATGTATTTATTTTGGGGTCATGCCTTTTAAGTGCCTGACCAGAAAAAAAAGGGCTCTGAGCACAATCACATCCCTGTGAAGTGTATACTTGCATTTTCAATCTAGTAATTCACACCTGCAAACAATAAAATTACCTTCTTCTGTCAGAAAGGAAAGCGGTTATCATTACTGCTTCCCTCTCATGCGTACAGGCCTGCTCCTTTCTTTTTAATTCACCTGCAGTTTAAAACAGATGTTGGATTCTTCTTGCCTTGTCCGGTGCTTGTGCTGCCAGAGACGTATTATTGCCCATGGCAAGTGCAGGGGCATTTCAAACAGGGATGTGAAGTGACCTCTAGAGAGTGGCTGTGATTTTCAAAAAGATGACTGATAGCAGCAGATATCTTCATTTTGGGAGTGCTGAACCAAAACACCTAGAGAGGCCTAATTTTCAGACTCCAATATTTTGAATATGTTTCATGTCTGGATGCAAAAACAAATGGTGTAAACTAGGGAGGAAAGGAAGAAAGCGAAGCTAAGTAACACCCCGGTTTTCAGTGTGCGATGCAAGAATGTGGGAGGGCTGCTGCAAAGAGGGAAAAAGAACCTTTTCCTAAAGCCCACATTGAACAGGACAAGAAATAACAGGCCTAAATTATAGCAGAGGGAAATTTAAGCTCAACATTAGGACTAAACAATGCCAAAGCTGCCCAAAGCCCGGTCCTGGCGGGAGGGGACACAGCTGCCCACGGGACACGGCCCTCGGGCACACCTGCTGGTGTGCAAACAACTGTCAGTCTCGCTCTAGATGGCTAAAGCAACACCAGGAGATAAGTGACTAAAAGGCCATTAACAAAAACTATGGCGAGCCTCCAAAGCGACTAATAAACTTAATGTAAGAAATAAGTTCCCGCAGTCAGACGATAAGCAGCAGCAGCTGCTGCCACCAAAGAATCCGTAAAACATGCAAGCGATGCAATAACCCGCTGAATGCGGAGAAAACCCCCAGGAGACACTTTCAGTAAACCAAATGTCAAACGCTCTGTCCCTACCGCAATGATAAGTACGTCGACAGAGCGCACCGTCGATAGCGTCCCAGCGGCTGGGACAGCTTCCAGGGCAGAGTCCTGGTGGAGCCGGTGCCCCCCGACAGGCCAGCAGGGACTGGGGCGATGGGGACGGCAGCCAGATGAAGAGAAGCCCAAGGAGGCTGATGTGCAGAACGACTGCACTGGCGCAGCTGCTCCGATCCCTTCACGTTTGCATTGAGGATTTTGGCTTACAGGATGCATTTTCTACGTGACTTCTGGAACACAAGTGAGTGCAGTGGACTGCGAAGGAGGAAGCAATGTCACCTCCGGGGATGGCAAACATAGTATGATAACTCCTAGATTATTAGGATTGGTCTCACTATTTTTCACCTTCCTCCCCCTCACGCCCAGCCCGACAAGCTGAGCGTGTTCATCTCAGGCTGGAGCGCGGCCTGTAGGACAGGGCGATATGACACACACCCCAACCTCATCTGCAGTTCTCAAAGCATAAGTAGCAACCAGTCAACTGGACGTAATGCTGAGATGGGGAAATATTAGAGTCATACATATTACTAATTAATAAGGTATAAACACACACACACCACCTGCTAATGGTCCTCAGACCACGTGAGGAACGAGCAGTACGTCCCAGAAGTGTTTCTACAGGATGGTACGACTCCACTAGGAAAGACACACGATGAAGCAGCACAGGTCTCGGAACGGACACAAAGCGCCTTAGTGCCAGCTTAGCGGAGAGCTCTCCCCCGAAAGCCTGCGCAACAGCCCAAAAGGCACCAGTAGAACAGCAGGTATTTGGTTTCCATTTCGCAAACAGACAAATGACCTCTCTCTCTCTCACAAAGCACAAACATGTTCCACAACCCAGGGGAAAGATGTTGCTCAAGCCTTCTACATCCATTCACGGGAAAAATTATTCCACTGCCTTCCTGTAAAGAGCTCGGCATTTTGAGATTTAGCCTAAAAATGTAATACTTAAGAAATACGTGTGTATGTGTAGAAAAACTATCTAATAACTACACACAAAACTTCATTGATATTTTCTTTACTAATTAGCATGTTAAAACATTATAGTCTTCAATAAAATTCTTCACTCTTTAAATAGACATAAACACAAACAACATTTAGGTCTTGAGTGAAATCTTGACTAACTGATTTAAGAAAATGCATACTATAATAAAGAGAATTTAAGACAGTTGCCACTCCTGCTAAAAGACAAGTTATTTGTATGTTTCCATTATACCTGAAGACGCCAGATAACTTAGTTGTGTACTTCCAAAATAATTCCGTAAAACTAGAGAATTTCAAAATCAGAGGAGTTTTGAAGCAGGAATCAAAATTCAGGTGCCGAGATCTTCCAGAGTGGAAGCTCAGCCAGACGGCCGCAACAGATGTGACCAAGACACCCAGGCTATGGTGCCAGTGACAAATGGTTAACTGATAAGAAGAAATGGAGGGGGCGACAGACTGAAGAACAGGTCAATATCATGCTGTCATGAAGCCATTTGAGAAACATAATTAATCTGTTACTCACCTGGCATCATCATTCATTGTACAGTGGTCAATAGGTGCCATGAAGCTCACCAGCTTGCTATGGACATGGTACCTGAAGAGTGCAGGAAATAAGCAGGCGGCACATTAGTAACTATTAATGAAAAGGAAATGTTGCTGCTTGACTAGAGACAGACCAGTCCCTGAAATGCAAAGCACTGCCTTTCCTAGTGGCTGATAGCTAATGAGTCACTAGTTGTAGCTGGCAATTCCCCCTCCCTCCCTCCTCCTCCTTTCTTATAACATGGACAGGAGAATAATCAGATGATACAATGAACTGAATAGCAAGCAAATCCTTTTTTATCATGGCTAGAAAGAGGACATGCAGCATCCACTAATTGTGTGCGAGTACCTAATCAGACTCCCAGACAGACAACCCTTGAAGCCAGAGACAGAAACAAGAACTCCTTGTAGCCTCCGTTCAGCTGGTGTCTCAATCACCTCCCGGGGTCCGTGCCCAGCGAGCCCCTGCAGGCAGCAGGAGTGCCTGAGCACCAGACCTGCTCACGCATCCATCCGCTCTCCCTTCTTCCTTGCTCTGTGTATCTAGAGCCCTAAAAGATTCCAAAATCCCCCTCCGCTGGCCATACCCGGAGTTGGAAGATCCTAACCTGAATACCTTACAAGTAGAGCATGTAAAAACAAGCAAAGAAGGAGACAGGGAGAGGATGTGTGCAAAGAAGGGATGGTGCATATCCAAGGGGATGCAGTGCTGCATCTGTCTCAGCTTCTGATCCACCAAAATATTGCTGCAAGCTCCAGATATGGGATCCCCCTCCTGCTTTCCAAATGGGACTACAGACTTGCAGTAGATTTTGTGACTTCTATTCAAGGACCTGACATAAAATTTAAGAGAAAGCTCAGAATGGAAAGGTGGCTTTAAACCCTGGTGTCTGAGGGCAGAGGATTCCAAACCTGTGGCTTTTGGTGCACACGCTGCCTGCCCACGCCTCACGTGTTTTATCCCAGCTGCTATTTTTAGAGCTTGACAAATAGCAGGCAAAAGGATTCACGAGGTTTGCCCAGAATCACCTTTCCACTCTGTCACCTCTGCACTCCCCTTTGTTTGCTTACGCAGGAACGTTCCCTCCAGGGGATTTTTAGCTCACAAGACTGTTTCAAAACGGCTCTTCAGGCACAGCACACACACAGGGGCTTCTCTGCCCCACATATGTGTTAAATCAGGACTTTAAAAACCCCAGTCTAGCAGGTATAAAATATTTAATCTCATTCAGGGAAAGGCATCCCGCGCTGCAGAAGCACAGGACCAGGCACCACTGACATGAACAATATGTTCATGAGCATCTCGCTCCTCCGGATCTGCCTCAAGAAAAGGCACGTCCTAGCGAGGGACAGATAGGTCTAGGAACCAGCTTTCTTAAGTTCAACTGTGGAGTTTCTGGATGAGCTCCCTTCCCCTCTTAGTGCCCCGATTTCCCCGTCTAAGAACGGGACACGTACTCATGTCAAGATCGACAGCTTTTGAAGGCACCTGAAGATCCTCAGGCCATACAATAAACCAGCACATTTCATCTGAACATGCTGTAACATTGAAGGTTTGCTAACAGATTGCTAAAAAGGAAGAATCATGGAGACAGATGAAACTTAGTGTTAAATACGTTGCTCTCCAGGATCTCAATGTCCTCAGGAAAACAAATCTAAGCACTGCTCCCCCATTTTAAAGAAGGAAAAAAAGAATAGAGGGTAAGTGATCTGCTTGGGGCGACACCGAGTCTCTCAGTGGAACAACCAACTATTAAAAACACCCATTCACGCTTTACCGGACGATTCTGAAAAAATGCTGGAGCTTAACTGCATGTTAATCCTCACCGCAGACAATGACACCTTCTTCTTGTATTGATATTCTCCCCGCAGGGTCAGTGCAACTTTTATTTAAAGAAGAAAATAAAAAGGCACCTAAGATCTAAGAGGCGCCGGACTTGGCGAGACAGCTGATCTCTCAGGAATGCTGAAGCGCAGATTCACACCACAAGACTCCCCCATTATTCCTGGAGGTTTACGAGTTTGACTCAGTTGTGTGATGCTGTCAGTAGTTTTGACTGAATCATGAATATATCCAATTATGTGTGATGCTGACAGAAAAGAATATTGATAGTCAATAATTATAGGCTTTTCAGGCCAACAAAGTAGCTCTTCCCTCTTTTAATAAATTATCTTATGACATCTATCTTAAAAATTGCTATGCCAGGCCTGACCCAGACTGACTCCACTGACTTTCTATCAGATGCCATCTAAACTCAGGATTTATAGTTTACTCACAAAAGGATGGTTAATATTGCAGATTTTTCAGGGAGCAGCGCAGCTCTCCAGCACGTGTCCCTGCCACAAACGCCTCCTCCTCCACAAATCACGCAGCCATGCTAAACTCAGGGAGACTAACAGATCTGCTCTGCAAAGGGGAAAAATACCCCACGCTTGTCCTCTGCGACTGTTTCCCTTTCCACCCTGCCCTGTGGATGGTTCTTCCACTGGAAATGCAACGGGAGAGATCAACCCAAATTAGTGATCCAGGAGTCAGGGTGTGAAATGCTCTGAAGCTACAGCGAGCTGCAATGGGACTTACCAAAATAAAGAGAGATTAGACACCAAATTCCAACTGACAGTCAGTGGGAAATAGACACCTACCTCCCTGCGGCGCTTCTGCACATCTTCCCCCAGAGCTGCCATCCATGTTTGAGTCAGCTAAATATATATTGCGCAAGAGGCGTTTCTTGGCTTTCACAGGAAATTATGCCCCCAAATTGCTTAGAGACATTTGAACACCTCTCGCTGGTGTTTTCTGAGGCCAATGAACACTCTTGCCAAGACTGATCAGGGCAACGATCGCAGGCTGCATCCAACCAAGCCCTTACTCCAGGCCCAAAGAACACTGAGATTCCCATGGGGATGCCCCAGAACAAGGCATCTTGCCCTAAAAGGCACCAATAAGCCCATCGATGCACCCCGGAACCACCCCAGCGCAGCCAGACTTGATTTGATGAAATCAGAACTTCTTGCAGAAGCTGCCACTCACCGGATTCTCCTTCCTTTACTGGCTTTTCTGTCCACTTTCTTCTTGATTTTGCTCCGCAACTTCTGGATGGCCAACCACTGCCTGAGGAACACACAACGACAGTGACACGGCTTTTAGAGCCTCTAGGAAAAGGAGCATCAGGTGCGCCGGGGTCTGGGGCCCTTCCAGCCCTTCCACCCGTTACATGGACACAGGAGGAGACCAGAATCTCAGGAAAACCCAGGGAAGCGCCAGGTGCCCGGCTCCCCTGCACCCACACGGCATTGAACGCCGGGTGTTTCTCCCGAGTGCAGCCACGCCGGACACGCAGCCCGACCTGCTGGGCCTGATGAGACAGGCGCTGGTCGGGGAGAACGTTCTACCTGCAGGGAAACCCCTGCAGGCCACAGGCTTGGCTCCATTTTTCATTCTTGCTAGATTATGGAATATTTTTAAGAACGTTTAGAACTAAAAATACAATCTTTACAAAATATAAATGCTAAAATCTGTAAAAAACGTCTTTACGGGTACTGCTTTTTTTGTTTCAGCCTTGATTACTAGAATGACTTCTGTTTTGCATATAGAAAGCCCATAACAGAATAGATAAGCTGCCACATCCTAACCCGACTCTCTGAGCGAGCTGGGTTCTGCTGACTTCATGAACAGAATTGCCATGATGCAGTTGCTGCTCTGAATTTATTTCCTCCCTCTGTTTTGCAAAGTATATTGAAAACTATAAGCAAGTATTTCTCCCCACCATCTCTGATTCAAACCTGGCAAATCTAGGAAGAAGCCCTATATAGTGCTCCCACTATTACTACACAAAACTACAAAAGAGAAACAATAAACACTGTCCGAAAGTGCTGTGTGATCCACAACTGTATTTAGCTCAACTCCTCAAATGGAACTTCATCAAGCCGAGGAACTTTTCAGCAAGGGAAAACTTCTACTAGTTATAAATGTTTTCTTTATAAAAACGAGCGTCATCTTACCTGATTTATACAATAAAACTCGACATCAGGGAAAAAAATCTACCAAAATCCAATTACTGCAATCTTAATATAATCTTAATTACTGTAATCTATTTTATTGTAAAGTCAGATAAATGCACAATGTAATCACCACTTAAATGTAATTTTGTCTATATCATGTTAAATTATAGTGAATAGCTTTCCATAATATTCCAGACATACACAAAATAAATGTGACACATTGCACTAAAATTTGGGTAGTATTTTACACGGATAAAAGTTATTTCGCCATCACAAAATCTCCTCATGCATTTCCTCCCCATACACATCCCCCCCCAGCACTTTTTCGGTGGGGCGCCCTACTCCAGCATTTTCAGCCTTTCTCTGCTTTGATGCTTTTGGAAATGATAGCCCGTGGCTATTTAAACACACACTGTTCATTCAGTGGTATTTGGAAGATTCTTTATTTTCTTACTATAGAATTAAACAAAGAAATAAGAGTTTCCCTGCATGGAATGATATCTTACTGCTGCGTGCAGGAAACATTCCATGCTGCTGTTTTAACTGTGGAGTAGCTTTTCTTACGGCAGGGAGAGAGCACACACACAATTGCTTTAACTGATCTCCCAACAGAAGGTTTGCCCCCTAAATGACAAACTGGAGCTCATAAGGAGAAAATGCCCAATATCAGCAGCGGGCAGTCACTTTGCCTCGTTCCCCTCGCCGGGGGCGGTTAAGACACCCTCTACGGATTCCATTTGTGCTGCACGAACCACCAAAAGACAGAAGTATTGGAAGTCTACAACCAACTCGAAGGCTGGAAAACCCTGAGCCAGACAGTGTGAGGAATACGTTACAGAAGATGACCTTCCTGCCTAATGTTATAATTTGTTATGCAATTTCTTACAGCAGGTGTTTTCTCCAGTCATGCAAAACTTTGCTCTCTACAATGACCTAGACTGCAAGCCCACAAGTACTGCAGCTCTGCACTCCCGGCTGGAGCGCAGAGCTGGGCTGCAGGAACGACGGTCCAGAGAACGTCCCGCTTACCTGCCCATTGCCACCTGGTCATTGGGGTCCAACGAGGTGGTTTTACGTTCTATAAATTCTCGAAGGAGCTAGAAGAAAGAAAACAATCCCAGTTAAAAGCACAGTAAAGACATGTTAATGCAAACGGGCTCACGGGTCTCTCAGAAGACTGAAGAAATTAGCTGCCAAGTTCCCAAGGAACTTGTACTTCAGAGGCTGGTGCTGTTCCGTGGGCCTTGGGAGGACAACAACGTTGTGTGTGCACGACTCCCACGGCAGATGTTGTGCAGGCAGATGTGCAGAGCTCTGCCCACAGCTCTGCCCACAGCTCTGCCCCACAGCTCTGCCCACAGCTCTGCCCCACAGCTCTGCCCCACAGCTCTGCCCACAGCTCTGCCCCACAGCTCTGCCCACAGCTCTGCCCCACAGCTCTGCCCCACAGCTCTGCCCCACAGCTCTGCCCACAGCTCTGCCCCACAGCTCTGCCCACAGCTCTGCCCCACAGCTCTGCCCACAGCTCTGCCCCACAGCTCTGCCCACAGCTCTGCCCCACAGCTCTGCCCACAGCTCTGCCCCACACTCTGTGGGGGACCGAACCACTTCCCCAGGCACAGCCCAGCCTGGCCGGGCAGTAACGCTCGCCCCGAGGAACAGCTCAGCAAACCCACTTTTAGAGCTGGAGCAGGAATGCTCAAGCAGACTTTGCCATTTCTTTTCATGTCCGGAGGGTTGGGTTTTGCCCTGTTTGCTTCCTGCAGCCAAAGAATATTGTGAACAGCCTTTCTGGATACTTGAGCGGTGCTATATGTTTATCACCACTCACTGCACATTGTACATGCTGTGCCTGGGGTATTGGCCAACATACTAACACAAAGAACAGAAACAAACCCTCAAAAACCAAGGGGCACAGACTGTGTTCCGCACGATGACATTTCACCGACCAGTCAAGTTACTGCCTCTGCTCAGAATGTTTTATTTTCAAGTAAGAGACACTCAAGCAACAGAAATGATATTTATACCTGTCCACAACTTTCCTCTCCTTCAAGGCATATATCATATTACAATTTAAAAAAGTGCAATTAAAGCATAATTAAAAACCTGCTATGATTATTTTTCTATTTGGTTATTTTCTGAGATTATTACTGCAGCAATTACATTTAAAAACTCCAGGAAGAGCAGACACTGGTTTATTATCACTAGAAAACAGCAAGCTACTTCTCTGCCCTGTTTATCTGATTGATTCCCAACATCTTTCTGGCACACAATCTATCAGTTTATCTCTCCCACTTCATCACAGTCACTTCTGGCAGCTAAATACAAGGTCCAAATCCAGTGTTACACAGACATACGACACAGTAAACCTGTGTAACACCACTACTCTGTAAACAGCTGCCCTTAAGGCTACGCAGAAATGGGATCGTGGTTTCTCGTCAATATTCTGTCAAAAGCCAGGTGGGAGGGAGGGGTTGAACAGCAGCGAGGAACGGTGCAGCGAGGGTTCAGCGCTTTCTTCCTGTGCCGGCAATAAGGTGTGTTCACTGTCTCCCCTTATCTCGCTTCCTTGGCACGATGCACAGAAAAAACGGCTCATCAGAGCGGCTGAGGCACAAGGAGACAATAACAACGCACGGACGTCCTGCACTGCTACAGAACTAAGCAGCAAGATGTGTTCAGCAGGACTTGCTCTTGCTGGTGGGCCACCAAACCCACAGATGGTACAGGGGAAGCCACCGAGGTCTGATAACAACGCCCGCACTGGTTAGAACGAGATGCAGGTTCCTCACGCTGCAGCGGGGAAGCGGGCAGGATCACCCTCCTCTGGGCACGGCAGCGGGGATCCCGATATTGCTGGGGGCACGTCCTCTGCTCGACATACAGAGGATCCTCTCACCACAGCCAGCAGGGAAGAGCTTTGTGCAGCAGCAGGAGACTAAACCCTGCCCAGCGCCGTCCCCTCTGCACTAACGGGGCCACCAGCCGACGCGCCGCTCGCTGAGGCAGAGACAGGTTTGGTGACCTTGGGGCTGACGGTGACACGTTGTCAGTGCAGTGTCAATGGCAGGACTGGGGACACTGCGGAGAGGAGAGGGACCCAGAAGAGCAGGAGGGAGTAAAAAGAACAGGGACAAGAGGGAAATTAGGAAACAGAAATAAAAGCTGCGAAGCACCTTATTACATCTAAATAGTGTACGTCTTCAAGCTAGAGTTATAAATCATGCTAACAATGGTTACTAAAATAAAAGTGGATGTAGCCAGAGGCTACCACTGAAAAAGTCAGTCTAGACCTGCCTCGCTGCCTTTGGTCTTTAAGGATTTGATTAGTTTTTCCGCTTTCTAGTTCAGAGTCTTGCGTTCAGCCCATGCTCGGAGCCGGCCGGGGCTCAGGGTACACAATGAATGATAAATTCATTTACTGAATAAAGCAACACTGTTTTCACAGCACAAGACCTAAAACACTTCCAAAGCTGTAATATTTCATTAAGCTTGGTGATTCCGGATAAAATTTATTAGTCAAAACAGAAAACTCTCATCAGACCCCATATATTCCATTAGGAGTGATATATGGTGTCTCCCAATGTCTAATTATTAACTAGGAAGTGTAAGTAAATCACTATCAGCATTAAGCCCTGATGTGTGAAGACAGAGTTTGAGTCGGGCAATTTCCGCATCAAAAGGCTTTGATTTGAAACATATCCCCTTTTGCTTTCCCTCCTTCACCTCTTCACATCTTCTCCGAACTTCAAACACCCGAGCTCAGTCTCCCCCGTAAATAAACACAACTGAGCCCATGCAGCCCAGTGCGGCCACGTCCCACGTCCACAGCTCGAGCGCTAACTCCGAGCTGCTCCTACCAAAAGCTGGAAGCAGGAGGACAAACCCCGTGTGAAGCGGACGACGGGCAACAGCAAGCGGAAGAAAGTTGCTAACACCAGTTGATGTCTTTGGAACGAAGCAGCGACGCCTGCCGGGAGCGCCCCTGTGCACGGGTGTTTCTGACCTTAACGAAGCTTCGCTATTAAAACCGCCTCCATCAGACTCCCTGGGCAAAAGCAGGGACTGCCAAGCGTGGAACAGCAGGCGGAGGTCGCGTGTTTGCCAAGGCCCACGGGCTGTGTTCACAAAGGGCTGGAGCAGACGGGAACTGACTCTGCCTCCTGCGTCCCGAGCACACAAGAGAGCTTAAAATCTGCAACTGCTGACAAAGAGAAGGCACAACATGTCCAAAGCAAGAGCTTCAGCAGCAGTCAGTATTCACCCACCTCTGCTGACACCAAAGCCTTTGTTAGAATTTACCCTGGAGTCAATGATGTGTGCTGTCTGAGGAACTCACCTTAAAAGGACTCCCTTCTCTACACCAGTTAGAGAGACGCACACAAAGTACATTGTACAAAATTAGAGGGATTTAGAAATGCCACCAGGGTGTTGTTCAAGGGTAATAGAGATTCATTTCTCATTTTAGAGGTCAATTTTCATTTTAGAGGTTAGGTCTCATTTTCATGCGCTATCTATCAGTGTTTCTAATACTACAGTTGCTGACCTTTCTGATTTGCAGACCCCTAAGAATTTCCAGTTGAGACAAAGCGCTAAGTACAGCTGAAACCAGCCTGGCGACAAAAGGCTGATCTCTCAGCCCTCACAAGCCAATTTGAATGAATGCCGCGCAGATGCTGATCTATGGTGTATCACGGGAAACAGCTTAGTTTACAAAGCTCAGACATATAATCATATCCGTGGATTCTGACACTGAGAAAAAGGTGAGAAGCACAGAGCTGAGGTGCAGCAGCAGCTGCTCCCCTTCACCAGAACACTGCCGCTCCGTGCCTAAACTGCTTATAAAACAAGGGGAGAACACGAGAAAAGGCAAAGCGGGATGAACAGAGTTAAATCCCGAATCATCATAAAATTCCAGCAGCCCCAGACGGTGAATTCCACTGACTACCAAGACCCGGAGAAGAAAATTGTTTTTCCACAGGAAAAACAGATTCATTAAAGAGTTTTGTATTATAATCTACAACAAAACAGGATAGCTACTTATCCTGTTATCATTAACTTGTGCACATCCATTAGATCTCATTCATTTTTACTCGCTTAATTTCACACAGAGATATACAAGAAGTTGGTTTCCACCGTCCTTCTTTATCTGAATCTTTACCTTTAATAAATCATAAGCAGTAATCAAAATAAACTAATCATTATAAAATGTGTTTCAGAGAAGTGAAGGTGATACCAAAAAAAAAAGTCTTTAAATGCAAAGAAAAAAGTGCCCACTGACATGTACACAGATACCGCGCAATAAGTATCATGCAGAGGTCAGAGTTCCTGAGCACCCAGAGCTCCAACAACCAGAGATGCTGCTGCCGATCACTCCCAAAGAACCCGTTCCCTTTCTACACTGTATTTATATATGTAGATCCACACACGTGCACACGAAAGCGCTGCAGTTACGACCCATCTGAACACAAACACGCTGGCTGTCCCCTCGGCGCCCTGTTGCAACGCCCTCTACCCTTCCTGAACGCAACCATCAGCTCGGCTCACCACCCTGGCACAGAAAGGAAAGCGCTTTATGAAACCAGTTTAACCGGGAGGTGTCAGAAAACACACAGCCATTCAGTGTCGCCTTATCACTGAACTGGCTTCGGCTCCAAGCTCTGCCAAATCCCACTCCAGATGTTGCCGGGCCAGCGGCGCAGGTGCTGCATCCCCACCACTGCGCACAATGAAGCAGAGATCTTTGCAGATCATCTCTCCCAAGAAGCGCACTGGGGACAGGAGGAGGGGAGAGGGACAGGAGGGAGAGAGGAAGAGGGAGGGAAGGAAGAAAGCATTAAAAAAAGAAACAAGCAAGAAAGGAAAATGAATGTGTAGCTGCCTGGCGGCTCAGCAGATGTCTGTGCGTGATGTACGAGGGTAGGATAAGCTGTCGCTGCCCGCTGCCAAAGAGCGGTAAGTGATTAAAGCCTCCGCCGGGCTAAGCACCATATTTAGAGTCCGTGGGGTTTGGAAAGTCGCACCCATTCCTTGCTGTGCCGCCAGATGTTGCTGCTGGTCCCGCTCTCCGCGCCGGGGGCGGCAGTTGGTACGGCACGGAACGCAATCTGGAACGTTTCCGGAGGTGCCGCGCATTAAACCAGCGTCACCCATCCTTCACCTCTACCGAACGCTGAAACAACTCCAATTTGCTGCCGCTTCCCTCTTGGGAAATGGCCAAGATACAGTTGTGCCTGGCAGACCCATTTATTTTACTCAGGTGATTCTCTTCTCTCAATGACCTCTATTAGTTTAAGTTTTAATTTAGATTAACCCCAGCACCCCAATTAACCAGTGAGGGGAAAAGCTAAGCTGTGACTAGTCATATTTCTGAAATCACGATTTATCGAAGTTAAAGTTATTAGAAAGAAAGACGGGCCATTCATCTACCGCTATTTTTATTTTAAAAACTTAACATTTCATGGCCAATAAGCACCTTCTTTGCACGGGTCCACGCGTTATCAATCACAGCTCTTTCTCCTTGACCACTTCACTGTTTTGTTCTACTAACTTAATTTGTTCTGTGTTCTTAGGGTCCATTTGGGCTGGGCTTCTGGTCCATTTGGACTCCAAAAATATAAAGCTGGCACTATCATTAATTAAATAAATTAAAACCACGAGGTTTCCCTAAGCTGCAGCCTCCATGCACCACGTGCAGATTCCTTGTTTCTAAGAGTTTTACAAATAAAAGGAATAACTGACCTAAATCCAAGCTGGCACAACTCCAAGAGAAGTGCCAGAGAAGCCCTGCAGCTTCTTCATTCAGTAGGTAGAGGAGATGATTTAGGTTGAGAAGAGAGTAACTCAGGTGCTTTTGAGGATCTACCAGTATCATTTTTCATAACGGGACTCTACCCACAGGGAACAGTCACCCTTAGAGAATTCAGTAATTTTTCTCTAGTGCAGCGGTGCTGAGCAGTGAGAACTATGGGCACAGACCTTGTCCTGCAGCCCTGACTCACTCAAGTCCAGCAGGGCCAGCAATGGCAGTAACTTTACATCCACGACGCAGTCTGAGCTCACACAGCCCCACATGGAAAGCTCAGTGAAGTTCTCTGAGGTATCTACAGAGATATCGGATGTTAAAACAGGTAACTGAGTTTCAATGGCAAGAGAAATTTAGAGCGCAGAACCAACCGCATTAGTTCTCTAAAGTATTAAAAACCGAGAGGAGCCGTAATTCCAGCACGGATTTACCATCGCCTACCTGGTGATAAAAGTCATCGTCATCAAATATCTCCTCATCGATGTCCTTCAGGTGCCTGTTGGAATCTGACGGAGGGAGGACTTCCTAGAAACACAAAGGAAACACTGACAGCTCGTCCGTGCGCGTTTCTGTCCCTAACTCTGACGACATCACGTGCAGCAGCTTGTAAACACGCTGGAAGACAGGAAGGAATGGAGAAAAGCTCCCAACATAACAAGCTTTTAAGAACTGGGAATACATTTAAAGGCAAGGCAGAAACGCTGCCAATGACAACATAGATTTATGATACCTTTACTGGGAAATAAATAGGACTGTGCAAAGTCTTTCTGGCAAAATACTACAGATATTTTTAATGTAATGGCAAAAATACATCTTGCAAGTGCAGTAATTCCACATGATCTCTCAGAATTGAGTATTTATTCATTCTTAAATACTAAATTAATAACAGACTTACTACTAACATATTCTGTGGGTTATATGCAGAATGATTTCAGAAGAGACTTTCTGGGTTAAAGATCCTAAACTCCAGAGGAAAACCAAAGTTTTGTAGTTGCTGCCTCACAAAGCAGATTTAGTGAGCACAGGAGGGGCACCAGCAGAGACCAAACCTTGTTTTCCCATCAAGAACAGGCACAGGAGATAATGCAAACACCATAAAGCTGGAATTGAAATGTCTGCATCTTTTCCTTAGCTATTACATTACAGGAATCAACACTCAGATACCGCCTTCATAAATCTCTCACAAACAAGAGTATTACCTGCTAAAGGCTCAAGCTAATTGTTTTGCAGCGTTTCGCTGCCGCCACAGGATGAGTTATATATACAAAATCCCCTTACCGAATTTTCAGGCAAAGATTCAGGGACCGGATGAGACTCCTGTTCCTTCTTTCCCAGCACCGTATACACTGATCGCTTGGTCTGTGTCCGCCGTAGTAATCTCTCTTTGTCCATCAAAATATGATCAATCTGAGTCAAGATTGAACGCTCAAAGGCACCGAAACCCTGCAACAACATTAACTAGTGTCAGATAATGCAGAAAGCTTTTCCTCAAGGCAGCAGTGTTCCTCTATCTTTCCATGTCAGTGGATAAGCAGACAGCATTCCAGGAGGAGGGGGTTTGGGCTTCGTTGCAGGGATTTCTGCTAGGATTTTTTATTTGTTTCCCAACCTGAGGCAACCTGACGCCTGGCTTAATAAAATGCTTTTGCTGTTCTGGTTCAGATGAACTTCTCAATGATTAATACTAACTCACAGATGTTAGGAGTCCCTGGATCTTCGGGTGAAATGATTACCCATTGTATTAAAGTGTACACTGCACAGAGGGGGAGAGCCACGGAAGCCTCTAGTTCTGTTATAAAACACAAACAGCTTGTTGATCAGCAACAGCGGCGTTTTCATAGAGCTCACTTGCTGCTGGAGACTGGCTATGATGAGATGTCTAGTGGGGAGAACACCAATTGTATCCAAGAGGTTTTCCCAAAACCATCTGCCCATGCCCATCTGCTCAAAACTAAAGAGAGCAGCTTATGCCTTTGAAATCTGACTGAGCTTCTTTCCAAACTCCTTCAAGATCGGTGAAAAGTGCATACCTGTGTGTTAAACTCTCACTGCTCTAACTGGGCTTAACTTGTAACATCTATGACGTGAAACTTTCAAACCAACTTATTCCACAAATCTCTGTGAACAATAAGCATGTCCGCACACACAAAACCAGCCTTGCCTTTCCCATTTTGCCAGATGCCAGCTTTGTCTTCTCATGCCACTTCTGCAAGACACTGTTCCGATATGTCCTGAAGTCAGCATAGCGCTTGGCTATGAAGTCTGGGTAGTCCTCCATCTTCAGCTTGCGTTTGGGGGGTCTCCTCCTCTTCTCCTGAGCCTTATCCACTTGCTCTTCATCACTACTGCTTGGGATTTCATCATCACTAGAACAAAAACCACACAGACTAAACACCCTCCACCTCTCTAAGGCAACGTATGAATTCTTAATGGCCCCTCCACTACCACACAATGGTGATATTGATGGCAAACAACCCTCCTCCATTATCAGAAAGATTAGAAAACAGACTTCCCACCCTGCCAGAAGGAATTCAAAAGGTCATTTGTCCAGAGTGTCTGTCGCTCAGATACAGCAGCGACTGAGAAAGTGAGCACAGTCAGGAAGGCTGTGCATTGTCCTGTTTGTTGGAGAATGGAGACCAAGAGATTCAGAAAGGTCTTATTTTGTATTTACCTCTCAGGTTTTGATTGCTTTCCATCTACCAGATGCCTCGTGCCTGGGTATTGGTAAAGCAGCTCATCCTGAAGTTCCACCAACACTTTCAGCAACGCCTCCAGGGCTTTAAGACCTGCAGAACAAGAGACACAAGAGACAGTTTGCCACTGATCCTCGCTTCTGGTGCAGACTTAGCTTCTCATCTTGAATCTGAATTTCTGCCACAGCTACTGCATGTCCCATTAACTGTTTCTCTCTTATCAGTTAGAGATGTGGTTTTCTCTTCAAACTGATTTACAGCTGCTAATGGCAAACAACACCATGCTGAGAAAGAACACTTCTCTCCCAAAAAGGGAGGAGAGGAGGCAGGACGGCCTTCCAGCCACCTGCCCGGCTGCACATCGGGAGTGCACTGATCTCACGTTTCATTGACAAACATTAGGACTGCAGAGCCTAAAGGATTAACATATCGAAGCAGCAAGTATTGCATGCAGAAGTGTCTGATGATACATGCACACGGCAAAAACCTTTTTTGCTGACTAACTCATCTCTCTCCTGTGTCCAGTTCAGCTCCAGCTGAATAATATGAAGCAACACAAGGGAAAATGTATATACGTACATCCTGTCTCAACGTGACCTCTGACTTTTCTTTCATGTACATAATGGGCATGTTCCAGGGAGCAGAGGGAGAAGGGGAGGGCAAGAACAAAACCCAAACTCCTGCAGGGCTCTGACTGTCGCTGGTTTCTATGCCGCTGTGCTCACCGTGCCGGAGGTATAAGAAATTAGGCTGTAAGTAAAATTAAATGCAGCAAGATCTGATCTATGAGGGAAACTTAAACAATGACCTGGCAAGTTTCACAGGAAGATTCTGATCAGAAAAGTAGAACTGCAGGCCCAGAGATCCTTAGAAAGAGAGAAAGTGAAGAAAAGGCTGGGGCGGCGAGATGTACTAAATGATCAATACGTGGTGTGAAGGTTAGTGTGACAGGGATGAGCAGCCGCTTTCCAGGGTATCTGCAGACACTAATCCTGAAGGTACATCTGATGCTGGGTACCCAAAGGCTTTCAGAGCTGACCGTTTTCCTGTATCTATGAAGGCGCAGAGGAAACCATCTGATGTTCTCCAAGGACACACATTGCAGCTGGCTGTGGGAAGGGTTAGCTGCACACTTCACTCCCAGACCTGTTTGTTTCGTTGTAGTTAGAATAAAAGAATGGAGAGAACTCTTCAGTACTCCATTTTTTTTTACTGAAGGACACGGAGATCATGGGCAGAGTGAAGAGCAAATCTTCATCAGGCAGACAGAGACAGTGCAAGCAGAAATCAGCCCAGACATTCAGAGGTCTCAATCTCCCTCATGTTATCACTGCGATATTGCTCAGTTTTCACCATCTTCAGATAAATTACGGCCTGACCTCAGTAACAGGAATGTCAAGGAGAAGATGCTTTAAGATTTTTGTTGCAGATCAGCTGCTGGACTCATCCTCCCCCGGCCCGCGGTTCATTCCAGATACATTCTGACAACGCTTCTATATAAACCTATTAACGGATTAGGTTTGCTGCACTTGTAAAACAGTCGTGTGTTAGCATCAACACAATTCCAAGAGACAAACAGACAAAAGCCCTTAAAAAGGCATTTGTTGTATGTGTCTGCAGCTAAACCATCACTTGCAAAAGCAAAACGCCCCCACCCCAGCCCGAGTGCACAGCTTACAACAACAAAATCCTTCCCGCTGCCTGCAACACTGCCGAATGTCCCCAGAGCTCCCGAAACTGTTTATTTCCTCCCCGCTGCCGATCCTCCAGCAGCAGTGCTAATGCACCCCAGGCGGCTTTGATCCTGTCAATTATAACTGGAGTAGCACTCCAGCTCTTCTGGGGTCTATCAGGGCCACGGCGAGCAGGCAAGAATAGAGCCCGGCTCCGGCTCCCCAGGCTCCGAGATACGGACCCCACCAGAAGTGGGGATGGGGAGCAATTTCATTTGGAGTGAAGGGGATGGAGAGGGCAGGGAAGACAATGACCGTGCGTCTAACCAGGTGGGAGGGCTAATTATTCCAGACAGTGGCTTCATCATGAGCCTCTTACAGCTGGGTAATTTCCGTGCTTTCGGTTCTTGTGTATTTAATAGCATTATTGGATGGCATTCTCATCGTTACTGTTGGGCGCTTAAGTGCGCTGTAAACTCAACCTCAGAAGCCAAGTGTCGCCCTCCCTGCCCTCTTCCCACCCAGCCCTGCCCTATCCATTTCATGTTTAATTCCAGAAGGGATTGTTTTCTTCCCTGTCTCCTCTCTCTCTTCATCTTCCCTGGCATCTCTCTTACAATCTGTACTGTGATGTGCTGGAGTAAACATTCTACCTTCTATCGCCATCAGTGTCACAACTGACACCTTTAACAGCAGTGAGAAAGATCTCAAAACTACCTCCTTCCCCAGGAGTTACTTCTGCATGTCCAACCTGTGTTTTTTGAGGACAGGTGACTCAGTAGTGCCTTAAAAGCAAAAGAAGCTGGATCCCTTTACAGCATTTCAGTACGAGCAATGAAAATCCCTAAAACAACCCATACTCTGTGTGAAGGGGAGGCCAACTAAGCCCAGGACAAGAGCCGACCCCTCCGTCCATCAAACCCTTTCTAAAGCTGCCCTTTGGGAAAGAGAAAAAGATGCTGAGTGGGATCTATCTGCAGCTGCTCCAGGAACACAACAAACGTGGTTTGAATATAACTTCCAGCTTAAATGGGACTCAGAGCGTTTGTGGTGAGATGCTGACTTGTAAGAGTCACTTTAAGAGTCCACGGGAGCCCCTTCGTTTTGTGTACAGGAGTGAAAAAGTTGTTCGAGATCTAGCAGACAGCATATCAATCCACCAAGAAAGCTGGGAGCCAGTACCAGTAAATCAAAGTGTGCCTTTCTGTTAATACTCTCTCATACGTTCTCATTTTATACATCCCCTCACCCAGTCAGAAAGTAGCCCTGGAGTATTTAGCTCTATTCAGGGATAGCACTGCCATGTATCAAAGTGTCAGGAGACCCACCAGAGATGAAATCTGTCCTACTGCTCTCCAGCCACAAAGATCAATTTTGTCAATGCCCGTGGTTACGGAGGAACGGTCCGTGCTGCTGGGATCGTGGGGTGCGGGGTGCCACGGCGTCGGTGCCTTCTGTGCTCGCCCATCGCGGTCACTTCAGCGTATCCACAGCAAGGCAGCTTCCTGAGCAGAAAAACATCTGCGCTCTTTTTTGTGACCTCTAAAAACAGGGTCTCGTTTCACCTTCACGAGCAGCTGGGGGAGCAGCAGGAGCTGCCTCACGCAGAGACACGAGGACGATGGAGAAACGCTGGTGATTCAAAGCCAGGCTTGCAAAGGTGTTGAGAGACCGGCCAGTGGGATCCCCAAAACTCCTCCAGCAGGGGAGCTCCTCCTCGCCTGACCCTGGCACATTGAGTATGGTGGTCAGGGACGGAATCCTGAAAATTGGGGCAAACCTCCCAGGACTTTCACTCCGTCACAGTGTGTTCATGGCACTTCGCAGGGCTCGCCGGGGCACTGCCACGGCAATACTGCGTACACACCGCGTGCAACCACAGAGCATCGTCACCAGGATGTGCCGGCACGAAACACGCACCGCACACACAGGACACGGCTGAAATTCAGAGCCCGTTCCAAAGCTGGAAATTAACTACTTTTTCCCCTCAATTAAATCTGAGGGTCTGGCATGACAGGAATATCGCCGGCATGCAAGCTTTTAATTTTCCATGTGCCTGTACAAAATGCTCACATAGAAAAGCTGAGACAACGCTGGTGGTTGAACCACGGGGAGCAGAGCAAACATGGAGCTGCCAAATATTGAGACAGCTCCCCTGTCACCAGACAGTCCCCACGTGTGCCAGCACCGCACACAACGGGCCCAGCACGCCGGGCACGTTACGCAAATACAACAGAATCAAACCTCTTTTATTTTAATAGCTGTACATAATGAAAAGTATCTTTATCAGGTACACGCATTTATCCCGACATTCGCATGAAGAGGGGAAATTTTCACTCCTTTCAAACGGCTGTGGGACAGGAGTTAAGCTACAGGTCAAAATGGCACTAAATACGCTGGCCTGAGAACAATACTTCTCATTCAAATCCACAAGCCAGCCACTTGCACTAGTCATCCCCAGCAATTAATCCCCCAAGAAACACGTTTGATTAAATCTTTTCAAGCAAATCCTTTGCTTTGCTTTTGTTAGTTCACTTCTTGTCAACATCTATTAAAATATGCCTTTAATTCTCCCACAATCTTAAAAAACACCGATTCCACTGTCTTCAACTTTAATCAACTGTATGGCCGGCATTTTTCATTTCATAATAATGTGCTGTTTGGAATTCAAGAGGCAGGCTCAACATCAATCATTCGGCAAGAATTTTTCCACTGCAATAAATATGCAAATGAGGAAAGCCAGTCAGTCGTATTTCAGGCCCGACTTGCTAGTGTTTTAAAAAAGACACAAATTTATTAATTGCCGTTGGCCAGCGGAATCCTATTACTTTGGGCATTGATTACAAAGCTGTGTGAGTGATTATTGTGCAACTCGCAGGCTATCCAGGCATGAGGAAAAATTATTAAAGCAAGGCAGAGATTATCAACTCAGAATAACAATAAGCCTTAACATTTTAGGCCTCTAACTTCTTCAACAAAGAATTACGCCGGAGCTCCAGTGTATCATAATTCTGAAGTCTGTCAGTATTACTTTTGGAGCTTGCTCTGTATTCCCAACAGCAGAGAACGTTACCAGGCAGGGCCAGGCGGAGGGAATTCCTCCAGGTATCGCATCCTAAACACGGGGCTTTGGTCTGTAATTCCCGCTGCGGAACCGACTGCAGGAGGAACAATCCGGTGCAGGCAGGACAGTCGCTGTACTCACATCTGCACGCTGTACGTCCTGGTGCCCCAAAGCCAAGACACTACAGAAATAAAAGGCTGCTGTAAGACAGAAGCTACAAGAGCCAGTCTGGACTAAATGACAGGCTGGCTGCGAGCCCTTTGGCAGCAGAGAGTGATCTGATTGTTGTGAGAAGTGGTGTAGTTATGGATACGATTCTCACGGACTTCGGCTGAATCTCAGCACAAAGCACTTGTGAACCCGTCCAGGTTATTTCAGGAAATCACAGGAGTAACGTTCCCTTCACGCCTCCCAAAACACTGAGTTTGCGGAATTTTATCAAGTGATGGCAGGAAACAGGTCGACTTTTCTGCTGGTTGCAATGAAAGGGTTCGCTCCATAGCGAAGGCCCAATTTGCTGGTTCCATTGGAATGCAAATGATGCAAAAGCCTTTGCAGAGGGGAAAATTGTATTCCGGCAGCACAAAGGAGCCAATGCTGCGAACCCCTTTCACACAGGCAGCTCGGCTGACTCCCAGAGTCACAGAACGGACTCCATTTAGCCCTTTCACTCTAATATTACTGCATTTGACAGTAAGGACAACAGGATCAGACACAGATGAGTTTGCTAAAAGTAAGGAAAATAACTAGATGCAACAACAGAATCAAAGGCTTGGTATTGAAGGGTTTTATTAGTGGGGACTGGGGGAGGGGGAAAGCTGAGAAGGGAGAGAAAGAAACACTTCCATGAAGTTCATGCTCTGCTGATTTGCCTCAACCATCATCTTTTGATATCAGCCCAAACCAGGGAGGGGATGGGGCTCTTTAAAATGAGATTTATAAAAACTGATGTTTTACATTACTGTAAATGTAAAGTAGCTGCCAGCATGCATTCCCGTCTCTGCCAGGCAGGAATCCCCAAGTACATGTGCAAGAATGACAAAGGAAGAGGAAACGTGAAATTTCATAGTTATCTAGATATTAAGGCCAGAAAGGAACATTAGCCCATCTAGACTGACCTCCCCATATAATACCAGGCCATTAATTACATTTATCATGACAAGCACTGAGTTTCCATCTCCAGGTAACCAATTGCCAATTAATCCAAGTTAGCTGACATTTGCACACGCTTGCCTGGGTGCTTCGCAAGCCTTTGTTTCCCTGCATCTTGTTTGTAGAGTATACAGGCTAACGTGCACAAGTATTTAGCTAAACTCAGTTTAATTAGCTATTAATTATCTCAGGAAACTTAAGCGTAGGCAAACCTGTGTGATGTGTTTAAAGTGTGGTGTAATCCTACAGTTCAGAGTTCGGGTGTATCAGGTCAACGACAGACTCTTCTACCATTCCTTGCACTAGAATTTAAGACAGTTTTAAAATAAACCTCAAACGTCAACAGTGTCCAACACATATGGCTATGGAGATCAGCTATAAAACGGGAGCACTTCAATCTTCCCACATCTGTACAAGAGAAGCAGACAACAATTCTGCTCAAAAAGACTAAATACCACACGCTAAAAGCCTTGGCACTCAGTGGGGAAGGGCAAGAGGGTTTTTTTCTTAACAGAGCCCAAAACTGCACGTCAAATAAATATCCTGCACTTCTCCACTACCTCCCACACAGAATTTCTGAACAATTCACAGACATGAACAAGCCACAAAACACTTTCCTGGTGCCTCGCACAGCCCGAGTTCTGCACATACACAAAACATCACAGCCCCCATTACCCAACCAAACGTGTGCACAACCAACCTCAGGCCCAGAACCCAGACCTGAGCCTTTGGCGAAACCTCCTCACTTCATGTCTCTTCCCTCCCGCTCGCTGGCACCGGCGCAGAACGGGCACCCCGGAGCTTATCGCCCCCAGCGAGCCCAGCTCTCACCTACCGCTCTCCACGGCATCACATCATTACACCAACACTGACAAAAAAGGGTCTGATTCATTCATTTATTCTAGTCGAGACAAAAGTCTTCGTTAATGTCAACAGGCTCTGGCTCAGTCCCAAAGAGTTGAATGGATTCTTCATTAGATCAGAGAGGAAAGGTGAAATCTGGGGACACCTGCATCCACATCCACTTATATCAAATTCAACCCTGCCTGAATTGACAATCACGATGTTTTTTGTAGCCATGAAGTGTCTAGGCTAATACAATTCAATTAAAATGAACCACCAGTTTTAAGTGGGCTAGATCTGATCAGGATAATTTACGCTCAGGCTTGAAACCCAGTTCTGCTGTCACACATTTGTGCAGGCTCCCAGTAAAATCTTCAAAGCAGGGATATATTTAAGTGCATGATCTTGCCTGGCGCCAATTAATCCTGTAACTGCTCTATGCCTCTGGAAACAGCGTAATCTGCCTGTGCCCCGCTCCCTGGTGACACCTACCCCGCTCTGCATTAACGCATTAGCATCTCCAGATGTACGTACGGACACGTTTGAGTTTTAGAAGTGACCCACGAATAGAGATTATAACAAAACCACGACAAAATTACGAGTGAATTATTGGCAGTTGATTCCCGCAGGCTTCTCTGAAAAATCCCGAGCCTGCGTCAATACGGCACATTTTATCTGACAGCTTTTCTCTAACCAGATGTGTAAAACAACAAGCAGGTGCAGGCGAGGGGGAGCCCATCACACCGAGCACAACCCGGCCTGACACGTCCTCCCTCACTGGAAGCAGAACAGGCTCCCTGGTTTCTAAAGCAGCCCAACCTTATGCTTCTTCCACATGACCTACCTGGACGGTGTACAGAATGTCAGGAATTCTTTTAAAGATCAGGAATCAGAGTAACAGAACCCAGCAAAAATCCTCTATTAAAAAGACACTGAGAACAAGCAACTAAACAGCTACCAAATAGTACCTTTCCCTCTGCCTTGAGTCCCTTTCCAGCAAAATCTTACAGAACCAACCCAGAAGAAAACAGATATTCAGTGTGAAGCGTTCATACAGAAACGTTTAACATGCAAGAATGTGAAAGCAGAAAGCACATGGCATTTTGAGGTCTCCTGCTGGCAAGGAGCGTAAGTGGGGTTCTCAATCACGTCCTTAGGAGGTCTTGTCCACAAATGTGCTGTTCAGTCACAAGCCGCAAATACCTGTCATGGGGGGCGGCAAAGCAACCTGGTGCACCAAGAGCCCAGCTCAGGCATTTATTATAAAGGTCCAGTCCCTCACCAGCGCACCCACTACAAATACACCCATTTCCACCCCAGAAACAGGCATTTCCGGGCCAGTCTAAGTGTTTGGATTGGACTTTTTGGGAGTGAGGAGTCAATATCTCCTTCATTTCCCAGGCGGCACCACACACCCGGCTTTGTGCAGTCCCAGGCAAGTCTGTGAAGTTTTATAAGTGTCCCTTTTAGCTCTGCTTTTCAATAAAACATAATGAAATAGCAGCTGTTGGCTCCCTGCACCCGAGACATACAACACCTTATAGGAATAACTCATCAGTGTGTAACACAACTCCTGGGAAGTGAAAGCATAGACATGTATGAAAACATACACATATAAACTCATCTGTTTCAAGTCTTGCAGTTTCCACCAGCATCCTGCATCAGCCTCACCTGCACCTCTATGGTTTTAATTTCTCATCTCCTCAACTAAAAGCTGAAAATAACAGATTATCCTATTTCAAAGCTAAAAGCTCTTTTTGTGAAGCATAAAGTATTGCTGTCTAACTACTACTCACTGCAACATTCTCAGCTTAGTATTTTTAACAAAAATTGTAAAGAGAAAGTAATTAAAATAGCAAGGACAGAGCTACCCAGGGCACACACAACAGCTTCTGTTAATTGAGTGATATCATTTCTTAAAGCTCGTGTTGCCTCCCTGTCCCCCAGTTAGCTGTATTTTTTTGGTCACTGAATCAAGATTGAACATAACAAGCCCCAAACCCAGGAACTATCTAATTCCTGACACCGGACGTGGCTTCACTGATGCTGCTCCCACCTCTGCTTTAGCTCTGTCTTGCCCTTGAGGTAATTTTTCGTGACATTTTCATGAGATCCACTTCTAACCTCCCTCCCCTTTGAAAACATACATAGAGAAATGAATGGCAGGCATGCAATCTGCGCAGAGACACAGCACAGAAACTTGCACCTTGCACTCTTTTTCTATGTAAATAATGCAAGGATCCTGCGGGAACATGCCAGGGATTGGAATTTTTAATTAATGGGTCTCTTTAATGTGCAAATCAGGAGCAGATTGCAAATTCTGACTTGCATTGATTATGAAAAACATTAATTGAACGTGCAAGACCCCAAACAGAGGCAACAGCTCAAGCCCTGGACTAGGCTGGAAGATATGGGGGCAAGAGAATACAAATGTATCTTGAAAAGCCAGACGACTCCAGGTGCCCGCGCGGGCTGCGGAGCTCACGCGTGCGGCGCCTCCAACATCCGCCGCCGCAGCCTCAAACCACCCCGACTTCCTCCATGGATGCAAAACAGGAATAAACATGAGCTCCATGACCACGGTTGGGTCTCCAATTTGTATGTAAAAAGGGTGGCAGAAAAAGGTCTGGAATATAATTAAAGATTAAAAGAAAAAAAAGAAAAGGTAAGATGGTGCAAACAAAGCAATGCTGTCTCTTTAAACAGAAATTCATCCTATATAAATTATGGCCATAAACTTTTCCTGCAGTGCAGCCTAATTAATTCTTGTTCTATACACAAAGGGAAATGCTGGGTGACAAATGGGTGTGAAGCCTGAAAGCTGCCAGGTCTGCAAAACATTTTCTACTTCAATTTATAAGCAATTTTGCAGTAAATCATCCAGCAGAACCTGAGATCTCAGGAATCCAAGACTGTCCAAGGCACGTTGTATCGTTAAAAAATAAAATATTTCAGAGAAGATTACAAAAACAATAAATTAAACACTTGAAGTTTTGTAACCTCAAATCTCAAAATTGGGAAAACAAGCACCACCTTACCATTTTTGCTCAGAATTGGCTTTAAGTACAGAACATTCTATTCTTTAACACGATTACACTCAAACCCTTCAGGAATTTCCCTAGCACCGCCGGCTGCACGCAGGGTGGTCACAAGTGGGAGATGCCAAAGAGGGAAATATAGAAAGGACTATTTTCCATTTAAAAGAAAAAATCACCCTTCTTGTGAGCACAGAGCAGAAATTTCCTGAGTAATGGAAGGATTGGGATGAACTCTTGAACACCAAATTGGTTCCTCCTATTCAATGAAGACGATGAAAGCACGCCAAATGGATTTTGTGAATTTGTAAAGAAGTGCTGAGGCTGCGCTGAGGGCATCATCCAGTCCAGCACAGCGATGACGTGATTATCCCAAATCCCATCCAAGACTGAAGCAGATCACGTACAAAGGAACCACCTCGGCTCTCAGTATCTACAAAGTCCTGTCTTCAACTCAGCCTTAAACTTCCTCATGCACAATTCTTCTGAGTTTTCCTGTGTGGGGAACGGGATCCTGCCCATAAACTGGTAACACAAGTGGGATGAGAACTCAGGAGTCCACAAATGTTTACCCAGCCCACTACATCACGTTCAGTTAAAAAGCTTTTTCTTATAGAAGCCATTAAACCACTTGATCAGCTAAAAAATAAGAGTTTATTGGAAGCTGATTTATAGTGAGATTTTTTTTTCCTCCTCATAAGTCAAGGTGCATCAATTCATGAAAGAACTTTAAATATATTATGGTATTTTCAGAAAGGACTTAGTTTCACCTGAACTGGAGGTCGCAGCTCTGTCACCAGGCAGAAGCTCTGTGACAGAAGATGCAACAAGCTCAGACCACCCCGGGTAAAGCTCCAGCTGCTGATGAGACGTGAAACCCTCTTGCAGGTCCCAACACAGCAAAGTGAGAGAGAAATGGGTCTTTGCCACACAACACCAACTACATCCCTGGTCTTTCATTTGATCTTCATGCATAAAGTTACTCCTTATTGGCACGTTGTAACTTCTGGAAAGAGCATCTTTGCAAGGCAGTGAAAGACAGCTGCACTGGACAATATTGCAGCTCATTAGAATTATTTGTACTGTAACCTACTTTACTGAACAATTACAATTAAAAAAAAATATAAATTAAGAAAGGAATGTAAATCTGGTCCCTTAGAATACACAGGAAAACACTGAACAAGTGAAGTAGTACCAGAATGTTCCTAAATTCATCACTTCTCTCAGTTGGTTGCCCAGGTCACTCCAACTATATTTTCTTGCTGTCTTTGCAGATGAAATACAGAACGCAAACCCAGGCTCTCAGGAACACCAGAGTGTACTACTGCGACTTTCCTGCCCAGATTACGAGAAGACGGCAGGGAGGGAATCACTGAGCACTTATTAACAGTGGATTTTCCTTTACTGTTCTGGACAACGGAAAGATTAACCTCTCTGCTGTACTGTGTACAGTATTACACTCCATGTTCCTGGATGTATTTCGCTTATGGGAAATATCAAAATGTCAACCATTGTTTCTGTTAAAGGTCTTTAATGATATTGCATTTTAGACCTGTAATGAAACAGTGCTCGGTGCAGTTTGTAATGCATCTCATTAAATATATTAATAACACGCATTTCACTGAAAGGTCAGCTTACTATTGTTGGGAGTTTGCCTTTTTTCCTAATCACTTCATTTAAAGCAGCAGAGCTAACTTTAAAATATAAAGTACCTCACCTACTGTAACTCCCCCTAAGCTGATTAACTCCTGCATTCACATCCGCTGTAAGCCACAAGGTAACAGCCAAAACTTGGTGAAGGGGCAAGAATCAGGGTCAGGTTTGATGACGGTAAAAGTTCCTAATCCACTTTTAAGATGACTTGGGTCGGCCTGGTTAGGGCAAATCTTTGCAGTCACTGACCCAGCAGAAAATCAGCACCACGAGGTGTCTCTGGACAAAGAAGCAACCCAACCCTGCACCAAACAGCAGTAACCAAACCAGTTATTTCTAGGATCCAGCATGAAACCTAAATTTGACACGGAATCTCCGCAGAACTAGAAATAAGAGCAGGACCCAAGCTGAGGCTTACCAGCACTGTCTAAGCAACAAGAAACACTTGTTGGTTTCTCTTTGTGTGGTACCTAATGAACAAGGCATACAAACAAACAGCTAATACTACAGACACGTGCAACTCAAAGCCACCGCTTTCCCATTAATACTTCCCAAAACAGGCAAAACATATTGGCTACAGCAGAGTCTACCCAAAGTAGAAAGATTAAAGAATTCTTACAGCTCTCGACAGCATTGTCAAATTCTTGTCCACCTTCCTTTCTGAAGAGCGGGTAAGTATCTGGCTGCGGAAGCCGGTTGGCTGTGAGGAGTGCCTTCTGCATCTTGATCCTCCCTTCCAATAGCAGATCCCACAGTGCTTCATAACAAAGAGAAAAGAAAACAATTATTCAGCAAGCCAAAGCACTGTTGATTCAACAGCACAGGCCCCCTCCTTTGGGCTACACTACTCGTGGTTAGGGCAAACCTTTGCATTCACTGACCCAGCACAAAACTGGTGGCACAAGGTGCCTCTGGACAAAGCAGCGTCCCACCCTATGATCCTGCCTGCAGTTCTGTGATCCACAGAACCCCATCCCTTTGCTGTACTGTTGAAAAGGACATTCTGCACATGGAGGTTGATAGTTTAATAGGACAGACAGAAATTGCATTCCGTATCACATTTTGAAAGAAACAGAAGCGATATCAGCATCGCTGCTCAGCACTATTAAAGCGCAGAAAGTCCCCATCCCCTCCAACACTCCAAGTACATTCAGCACTGGTTCAATTAAGCCAGTGGATAAATACACTTCATAACAGGGAATCTGGTACCAGCAGTGACGCCAGTTTGCACAGCAGACTTGGCAGAACATTTGCAAATGACTAGGGCTGCTGTAGCACGCACATGCAGTATGCTAACAGCATGTTAACAGGCTGAAGGGGTTCCTAATGTGGCCAGTTTCTATATTGTCAGTGAGGTGAAAGTCTTGGCAAAATACATGCACAAACCTAGCTGGTTCTTCACAGCTTTGCCTTTTTCTACTTCTTCAGACTCTTGTCCTTTTGAGAATGTCATCACTCCCCCATCATCTTCACTGTCTCTGGTTTCCTTTACATTGTTGTGGTTTTCACTCCCATATTCCTCCTCGTGACCTCCTTCTTCCACGCTGGCATCATCTTCATCCTCTTCATCCTCATCTTCCCCCTCACTGCTTCCTGCATCATCCATCCCCTCTGCAAATTTCTCAAAGTCTGTGATATTCTGGAAACTGAACTTCGGTGCCTTAGCCTTGACAGACACATCTGTCTCTTCATCATCTTCCAAGTCATCCTCCTGGTCACTGCCAGCACTGCTGAGCTTCTCCTTTGTCTTACTGCCTAAGCTGCCGTTCTCTTCTGAATCTTCACTGCCACTGTACCATTCATCTAATGCTTCGTCAGCTAATAATTAAAAGAGAAAAAGTTATTTATTTATCAGCACAACATGCTGCTTTGTAGCATGCATCATCAATAGCTACAGGTTTGGGCTATTTGAGCTCCAAACTCCATTTAATCTGTGTATGATGTTACTCTCTGCTTCGGCTAAATAAAAGAAACACAAGGCCATATCCACAAAAATATCTTGGCTCCCATTTTCTGCAGCAATGATTAGGAGATCCATCTCTTAGCTTTCCCATGAAACATTGACATAATAAGCAATCAAAGTGTATACTTGTAGTCCCTGAGATGTACAGGCTTAAAAATGGGAGCTGTTGCTTTTCCTCCACACAATGTTCAGTCAGTGCACTGAGCTTCATCTTACACCTACTCACACTCATTCCTTGAGCCCTACAAGTGACCTCCTCTTTAGGATTTTCACTTCCCTCGGGCCAAAAAATACAGCCTGGATTTCAGGAGGGCACTTCAAGATGTCCAACTGAACTGTACCTGTTTATCGCCCTGTAACAGGGACCTAAAGTTTGTCATCTAAGTTCAGATGGCACTAGCTCGGCTAACATGCCAGCATCAAATTATGAGCACTCTAGTGAAAAAGAGAAAGAAATGAGATTTCTTACCAGATCCCTCTTCAGACGGAGCATCTCCCCAGAGTTCTGCTTGCAAGGCTTTGCGAGATGTAGCTTTTCCACTGTACCTTTTATCAGCTTCCAAGAGAGAGGCTGAAGCTTTTTTCCGTATATTACCAACAGGGAAAACGTCATCTGCGGTTTCATCCTCAAATTTGTCAATCACCTTAGCAACTGTAGCTGGGGGGAAAAAGGGGAGATGGCATTTATAAACAGAACTGAATTTCAGACTACAAGAGTGAGATGCAGGAAGCAGCCACGGAAAACTCCTCGTGCTCTACAAATAAAAGTATACTGTAAAAGTGAGCTGGATGGCAACACAGCCCCGCACAAGAGTCTGGCTTCTAGGCCTTGAGACAGAGCAAGGCTCCTCCTGGCCTGGTGCAGGAAAGGCAGTACACCGATTTTCTGCAAAGGGGGAAAAGCTGCTGGGGAATCAAAGGCAGAGAAAAGGCCTCAAAGCTGGATTTTGTGTCCGTCAGCACCAGTCCTGCCTAGAAACTATTGAGTGAACTAACACTTAAGATCCAGCATGAGAGATACGACAGCGCCAAGGGTATTTTTCAGAAAACATTCTGTGGCTCTCTGCAGCCAGACGTGCTCTCCCCCCTGCACAAGGAAGGCAGATCCTACACCGACTGACCAATTCCAACCCCCCCCCCCCATACTCTGGACTTCTCCATATGCAGGTTTGGTAGCACAGGGCTCACCTGCAATACCGACGTGAACGTTCATTAACCCACAGCAAAAATCCTGCTGAATTCTTTTTTCTTTTTGAATGAACGCCGCCTGCATTCACACTTTCTTCCCTGCCTCTTCTCTGTTTTAGGGAACCCGCACAAAGCGCTAGACAAACTGCGCCTATCCAAGCCCTTCCACAGATTCGCGAGGGTCTCATGAGCAGTGATGTCCTCCAGGTGGAGGGCTCAGTAAAGCTGAACGCCTTCACACACTTCACACTTACAGATTAAATGAGGAAAAATGCAATTCAGGTGCACTCTGGCCTCTTGCTATATGCACGAGCCACATAAATATGTAAACATTTTAGAATGGCTAAACAGAGAAAATAATTTAGCTGTGGTTATTACCCTCTTTCATACTGATCTTCTCCAGGACACAGGAAGAGAGCAGTCCAGCAAAGAGAACACATCATACTATACCCCCTCTCCCTCCTTATTGTCATTCATGAGCAAGACACCCAGTATGCAAAATTACAGGGTTAGCTTTGTTCAACCAATTGAGTGATCCAACTGGCTGAACATCGCAAAGTGCGCTTTTAATGTGTGTTTGGAAATGTTAATGCCTCACATATAGTGTTTACTTGAGGCAGGGGGGAAGCAAAAAAAAATCTCCTGCTCATAATCAAAGCAACAAGATCTGGTCTAAATGCAGTCACTCCAGCTCCGAGAGGATGGCGGGATGCTCAGCACCATGGAACATCTGTGAGGGGGCAGATGCAGAATGACCTGTGGCACTCAACGGATCTTCTGGCGTTCTCCGTCTTGGCATCACTAAAGCATTAAGTCTGAAACTAAATCATGATTACTAACATGGGAAAATGCCTCTGCTGCCTACATTAATTTCCCCAATGGTTACTAAGGTGTTGCT
This sequence comes from Streptopelia decaocto, assembly GCF_964273445.1. Taxonomy (NCBI): domain Eukaryota; kingdom Metazoa; phylum Chordata; class Aves; order Columbiformes; family Columbidae; genus Streptopelia; species Streptopelia decaocto. Next base: position 9,820,608 of record NC_138673.1, on the reverse strand, counting down.
TACAAGATACTATTGCTCTCATCTACACTGGTGTGTGCTGGCTGGCACGTTTACCATGACTGGAGCCAACTGCTGTCAGTGTGTGAGGGTTAACGCGCTCTCTGGAGAGGTGAATGCAGGAGCTTGTGCCAGCTGTGGTCTAGAGACGGGTCCTGCCCCACGGCTCGGCTGGTCTGCTGGCAGTGGGGACACCGCTCTGGAGACGGTCACTCAACGGCAGGAACTCAAGGAAACTGAGAAGATGACACTGCCGCCTATATGTCACGGGGAAAGGAACAAACTTCTCAAAATTCATGACTAAGGTAAAAGAACTCGATTTAAAAGGTAAGTTGGTTACTGGTCACTGGCACGCATCAACAGAGACACGGGCAGGGAGCTGTGGTCTGGTCTGAGCGCACGGGGTGGTGTGACGTGCCGGCCGCTGTCACCAGCAACAGCAGGGGCTGCGCCCCAGTGCCAGGAGGCAGCTCTGCCCTGACACGGCACTTTGATGTCCCTTTTTCTGGAGATTTCCAGCCAGTTTGCGTCCAGCCCGGCTCTGCACAGCCCGGCCTGCGGCGGGGCCTGCGCGGGGCAGCGGGCGCGGGCGGCCCCGGGAGAACCAGCGCTGGGGGAACTCCGGCCGCGGCTTGAGGTGACCCCGGCCCCTGGGGGAACCCGGTCCTGAGGGAGCCCTGATCCTTGAGGGAATCCTGGCCGCTGAGGTGACGCCGGCCCTGAGGAGACCCCGATCCCTGAGAGAACCTCGATCCCTGAGGTGACTCCGGTCTCGCCCCTGACCGTCCGGGCGCGGTGCTGCGGGTGCCGCCAGGCCGAGCGCCGCTGGCCGTGGGGCCGCCCGGGGCACAGCGGGGCGGCCCAACCTCCGCCGCGGCTCGGGGCGAACGAGGCGCCCGGTGGGGCTGAGGGGGCCCCGCGCCCGGGCCGAGCTCCCCCGCGGCGGCGCCACGTGCGGCCGGTCCGGCGGCGCCCGCCCGGCCCTGCCCAGCCCGGCTCGCCCCCGCGGGCCGCGGGTGTCGCACCCTCCTCCCGGCCTCCCTCACCTTCCTCCGCGTCGTCCTCGGGGTCGCGCAGGCCGGGCCGGGGGTTCAGCAGCTCCTCCAGCTGCCGCGCTAAGGGCGCCGCCATCTTGCCACGGGAGGGAAGGGAGGAGAGAGGAAGGGGCGGGGCCGCGGGGCGGGGCCTGCGGGCGGGGGCGGGGCCGGCGGCTCGGCCCGGGGCACCACGGGACGGGTCTCGCAGGGTCCTGCCGCCCGCCGGCTGGGTGCGCGGGGTCCCGCCGGGCTCGCTGCCGGTTGCCGGGCCCGCGGCCGGGGAGAGCGGCCGCCGCAGGGCGGGAGGAGCCGGCCTGGCGGGTCTCAGGGCTTCGCCAGTGTCTGCCCTTTGTCTGGGCTGAGGGGCGTGGGCTGCACAGCCCGGAATCATTGCAATAAATGGAAATAACCCCCCAGATACACCAGCCGTGCCTGGGGAGGGTGGATGTCCCAGTCCCGCCATCGCCACGGGAGGAAGAATTAGTGTGCGTCGGGGGTGTGAGAGCCGCTGTTCGCCCAGTGCTGCGCAGCTCAGCACCACTGGGTAACACTTATCAGTATAAAAGCAAAGTCCTGTTCTATAAAGCAAAATGTTACAGCGATTTCTTTAACTCGACATCACACCTTTTTTTAGCACCACTAGCCCTGCAAAGCTGAATTAATTCTTTCCTTGTCCCATACATTAAACATTTTGTGGCCTCTGTTGAAGCCGAGGTCGCTGTCACAGCAACAGGAGCTGAAGGGCAGGTCCTCAGTTAACCCCAGTCCTGGTGCACAAATGGATCCTTACACCAGATTTACTCCAGATGGATCCCTACACCAGCGTTATACCAACCTACGTGAATCTGTACCAGCACCACGGCTCCTGAGGGGCTTTTGCCAAACTCTGGCCTAGACGCAGCAGCAAAGCGATGCAGAAGTGACCCGCATTAAGGAGAACCGGCTCTTCGGGGTCCAGCAGCTTCTCCCGGCTGCTCGGGGGGCGAGGTGGCCCCAGAACACAAGGTTAGACCTGGAACTGGGGAACACCAATAGCAGTCGGCATGTGTTTTGTTACAAGGGACCCAAATCAGCACCTCAAACCCGAGTCGCAGATGTTGCTCTGGACTCTGGACCCCCCAGGGAGCAGCTGCGGGGGCTCTGGGTTTGGGCTTTGCCCAGCCGGCCTCGCCATTTTGCCGGCAGCGAGCTGCGAACTTGACCCCCGTGGAGACGAACGGCGTCCGTCTGCTTGCTCATCCCCTTCTTGCCACCGCAGGACTCTTCCCCGCTCCTATGGGTTCCGAAACGCTCTCGGATTGAGCCCAGCGCGGTCTGTGCCCAGGACGGAGGTGCGGGGCGCAGTGTGCGGTGCAGGCTGTGCGGTTCTCCTACAGAGGGCAGAGGAATATCATTAATTACCAGCGGCGCTCAGCGCGACCGTCCAGCCGGGCTGGGGGCTTGGAGCCCGGGGCACCCAGGAGAGACCGGAAACCCCAAACCTCAGCCCCTTCTCAAACACCCTCTGACTCTCCCTATCAGTCCAAATGATACTGTGTGAATACACTGTGAAGACAACATACACTTCAATTTATATAAAAACTAATGTTTACTAAAAATGCACGTCTCCATTGCAAGGAAACCCCTTGGATTTCATGCCGTTCAGTATTTCAATCCTATTTCAACTTTTCATACCTTCTATTTATTATCGCGGTATGATTGACAGCTGTAATGCTCTGCATTATATATTACGTGGGTTTGCCATTGCTGCAGCAATGCGAAATCAGGCACTGCTACCGTATTTTTTACTAAGACATAGTTTTATAAAACAGGAGATGTTTTGTCAGGTGTCTTCCCTAGTTTTTTATTCTTTTTCCTTTGAGTTTGTAGGTATTTTGTTTCCAGAGCAAAAGGTGCCATTACAAACAAAGGGAGGAGCCTGGATAAATAAATCTATAGAAAATTAAGTAGCAGAAACAAGTGGTTACCTGAACAGTTATTTAGGAGTAACTAACCACTCACTTAATCACAGAACTAGTGCCAAGCCCCCCTACGTAATTGCATTTTCCAACCTCTGCACACCTGCAGAGTGAAAAAGGGATGTTCTCTGCTCTGGCCCAACAAACAATAAATAGCCCTGTTAATAAAGGGAGAGAGGCATTTAGTGATGGTTAAATAAAACACGCCCTGTATAATTAATAAAAAACACACAGTGAGTTGCATAAGTCCTTTTGAGTGAAAAAAATGGGCTTCTGGAAGTCAAGAGCGTTTCTGCCACTCGCACCCGTGAGGTCGGGATTTCACCCACCGAGACCAATGGGACGATTGTTCAGCATAAATCCCCAACCCAGCAACACATTGAAATTCACGTGCGTACCACGGTAACTCCAGGGGCCCTGTCAGACCCGTTTCTTCTCTGTCCTCGGTGCAAAACGTGAGGGGGAGACACGCTGGGGTCGCCCCAGCTCCGCTCATCAGCCCGCAATTAATTCAATGCTTTTGATAAGGGGGTTCGGTCAATGTAAACCACCACCAAGCAGAAAACGCAGCGCGTGGAAGTCACGGATTGTCAAAATATTTCACCAACAGAGTCCCGCTCTTTGCTGTTTATTCTCCCTCTTCTGCCTTTTCGCTTAGCAGGGTAATTAAATCAGACTCTCAGGCTCGGTTTTAATTTCTGGTTCCCATGCCCTGCAACCATGCTGCGGTGCTTTGGACTCGTCATCGTGCGGGGGGATATTTGTACAAAAATTATATCAATACATTTTAATTTGAGACGATCATGAAAGCCTTTTTATGCATCACGGTGTGTTCCGTAAACCCCTCTGCCTGCCTATAAACTATAAGCAGAAGCCATCAAACTAACTGACATAATTTCTTTGGCATTTCTCCTCTTAATTTTACTTCTTATTTACATGCCTATTTGCTAAAATGGAAATAACACCCTAAACACAGAGCAGACAAACAAGTGCATTTCGAACAGTCTGTACTACAAGAAAACACTTTAAATTTCTCCCACTCAGCCGCTTTTGCTCCCGTCTATTTGTGGAGCTCGGCGTGCCTGTTATTAACTGGTTATTAACACGGATCCATTGTTCAGAGCGTTTCTTTACTTAAATAGGTAACTGAAGAGGAGTGGTGGGAAGGCGCTCAGCACCGGGAGCTGCGGGAGTCCTGCAGAGACCCTGTTACACCGGGTTTAACTGAATCGCATTGACAGCGGCAGAATGTGACCCCCGTCCCCGGCCGCGCACCGTCCAAAACCAGCTGAGCTGGGCTTTCCCACACTCGGGCTTGGAAATGTCATTTTCCAAACCAGCCTTTTCCCATTTCAGTCGTACTAGTTCATGTTAAGATTTTCCTTCTAAATTGGCAACACAATTTGTCAGTGAGAAAAAGAGAAGAGAAAAATATTGGGGGAAAGCAGGAAAGAGCACACAGAAGAAATATCCACTAAAATTATGTAGCAGCAAATTTAGATTATGTACATAAAAAAACACCCTCCTTATAAATATTTATTACTATTTTTCTTCCGTGTCTTTATTTACTTACGTATTTCCGATATTCCTCACCCATCACCCATTCAAAAAACACACTGTTTTAAAGATTTAATCAACCCTTAATGGTTTTTATATCTAAAACCAGAATGAATAGAGTGTGTCTGAATAGATGCACCGCCTGAAGATGCTGCCAGCAGATAGACATTTTAAAGGCCACCCAGAGACAATTTAAAAACTAGAAGAAAACCTTATTTAGGCAGAGAAAAAGCAAATATCTTTCATGCACCAGAACTGTCCCTGCCCAGACACAGCAGCACCGCCGCGCTCCGGACACGACGCGGTCCAGCGCTTCACCCCAAAACCTCAGCACCACCCCGCTCGGGCTCTGCCGACCTCAGCGGGTGTTTTCCAGCTCACACACACAATCTGTGCCGCGCAACGACGCTCGGGACACGTCGGGACCTTTGGGCAGAGTCACACCAGACCCGTCCTGCAAACTTGGGGCTTCCTCGCTCGGCAAAGCTGAGGATTCCATTCCAACCCACGTGAGCGAGCAGCGGCCTCCTGACAGGCGCGGGTTCTGCAGGAAACAAGCTCGTATTAAAACCAATCGGAAAAAAAACCCCAATCTAATTCTTCCAGCTGCCGAAAACACTCCCTGAGCAGCGCGGCACGTCAGGCAAGTGGAGCTATTCTGGGTGTGCAGCCACCGCACCGAGCACTCGGGGGGAGCAGCTGTGTCCCCGTCCCCAGGAGGGTCACGCAGGGGCTGGGGGGGCTCGGAGAGTCGAACCGTCACACGCACAATGAAACCACGGGCAGCACGGCCCGCGAGCCCACGCACCAGCGGTCAGTGCATGGGGGGAATCATCACCCCACGTCCCGCGAGCCCACGCACCAACGGTCAGTGCATGGGGGGAATCATCGCCCCATGTCCCGCGAGCCCACGCACCAGCGGTCAGTGCACGGGGGGAATCATCGCCCCACGTCCCGCGAGCCCACGCACCAGCGGTCAGTGCACGGGGGGGACTCATCGCCCCATGGGCACCACGACCCCCCCGAGACGGCCCGAGGACGGGGGGGTCACAGGGCACTCCACTCGCTCAGAGCCCACAGCAGCTCTTCAATTTCTGCGTTACATTGAATGAATTAAAAACTCCAGACACCAACAAACTCCGCTTTCTAAGCGTGACCTGTGGTCTATAGCTAAAAGCACCACAAATACAACTGAAAAAGAAACAGAAGATAGCCATCCCAGAAGGATTTACAAGCAAAATATATTTTTAATGGTCCCATTAATTTAATTTATAACTTGATGGATATTTTGTTGACATGAGGAACACTGAGCACCCCAGTACCACGGCAGACACAAAGAAAAGACCTTCCAGAACCTGCTCCTGCTTCACAATTCCCTGTTCCCAGTTCAATTGCTTAATCTTAATCTATGTGAATTTATCTACTAGGGGTAGTAACAGAGAGGAAGTCTGCAGTATATTTAATATTGTAAGAACATGCAATGCTTAAATAGAGCACTCTTGTTCAGGGAAAAAATCCGGCCTATGGCAAAAGGAATAATTCCTGAGTATCTGCCACCTCCTAGGATGGCAAAAGTATGTAGATCACCACCGGTATTTTTAAATTATATTTATTTATAGATTTGTATCACGTACCCAGCGCTCAGCATCTGGGTACACATACATATATTAAAATAATATATATCATTTATCTACAAATTGCAACTGAAGTACATTCTTAGTCCTGGGATACGGATCTTTACAAATCCCCAAGTGCTCCCCAAGCCAAGGCCCGAGGAGGCAGATCCAGCAGCATCCCGGGCACAGCACCGCCACGTGGGGCCAAAACTCACAGCGTTTGCAAAGACCCTTGGATTAGCCTTCACAATATCTCCTGCGCTAGGTTAACTCAAGAGGAATCATACTTACAACATGCACCTTTCCCCCGGTGAACGGCAAACGGGGTTTGCACGAGTCTCGTCTCGCACGTTGAGACACGAGCGTCCCTGGGACAGAGCGACAAGGTGAAGGTCACCGAGAGCGGCAGCGGCCGAGGGAGAGAAGATCAAAAGAGAGTCATTACTTCTAAAAAGGCTTTTGAAATGACATTGCGCATCACGGCCACGTCTCCGCTGTTAAACTAACGCGCGCGGGTAAAATCCATCCAGGCAGCACATCCTTCCCGAGGCCCTTCTCCTGCAAACCTCCATTCACCCAACAACGCTCCCGGCGTCAATGGAAACGCTCTTGTAAACAAGGACTTACAAGAAGCCAACGTGACAATGATTTCAAAAGGAGTTTTGACTGGGCGATTGTTGCTGGATTAGGGTCTTCAGAAACACCGAGCTGGCTCTGAAGGGCACGGAATTCAAATTGGTGAAGAGCTGGGTCCCGGGCAGCCCTGGGGACAGGAATGGCCCCCGGTGACGGGAAAACCCCGCGGGAGCGACGGCGGCTCCGAAAAACCGCAGGGTCCGGGCCGGCATCCCTTGGCTGACACACCGACCAGAGTGAACCACAGCGCGTCGCCACCTACATCAACAGGGAGTGAGCTGTACGGGCACCGCGTTACGAAACAGCAAACAAAAGAGAAAACCCACTTGGCAGACACGTTTTCTACAAAATAAGCCTGTTTGGTGGAATTCTCATTTAAAAGCATCGATTGGACAATAAAGCGGCAGCACAAACGGCAGCATTTATCAACAGCACCGGCCCGAGTTAGGGAAAAGTTTGTAATAAACAGATCACCCATTATTTTGCTTATATAAATGCAAACCAGAGCAGCAACAATGCAAAACGCAAATAAATGAGTTAGACACGGAGCCCAGGAGTTTAAGAAGTCTCCCCTGTATTTAATAAAGCATGATTTTTTTTTTAAGAAACACTACCAGATCCCTTGCAGATAGATTTTTCTCTTTATATTATTAAATGAGACATTTTGTGTTTAAAGTGAATTATTGCTTCATATAGGTGGCCCCTCTGCTGGGCACAGGAACTGGGTGAACAAAATAGAAAATCGCCATTGAAAATTACAGATCGTACAACTTTAAAACATTCTTTCTGGTTTTTTACCCCTCGGTCCAAAGGGAGAAATAACTGAATTGCTGGGAATGCTCCATCTGTGTTTTAATGTAAATTCCTGTGCCTATATAATATAAGAAAGCAGCCAGGCAGAGTCAGGATGCGTTAGCAGACAAGGAGATGTGCAGTGATAGTTCATCCCGTCCTATTCCCTCAGCAGCTGGAAACATTTACACCAGTGACTTTCCAGCACCAAACCCAGTTCTGTGCTCAGAATCACCGCGACTTTTGAACAACCGCCCATCTGGGATTCTGCAGGAATTTCTATTTAAAACGTCAAATCTGTCACTTCACACGGCTCCAGGATTTTTTGGTTCGCTCCGTTTTTCTCAGTTAGTGTGTATCTAGTGCAAAGCAAAACATTCTCCCCCCCTGCCCTCCAGAGAACTTCGGATACACCAAACGCTATTAAACCAGCGGCTCTACAAAAGGATTAAAATGACTTGCATGACATTGAGTTTCCGCTGCGATCAAAGCCACCCAATCAGGAAGAAAAAAATAAATTACCTTTGGAGAATTAACTAAAAATGGGTCAATTAAGAACATAATGTCTGCAGAGATTTTTACAGGTAGGTTTAGCCCAGAAGCCGAGCGCAGCGCGGCAGCAGCGCCGCCGCTCCTTCCCAGGGCTCTTTCGCTCAACAGAGCCCCTTTAAAATTGCCTCGAACACCAAATGAACCACAACTTATCTAAACATCAGATTTTCTAATTTTATTAAAAACGCACAAATTTTATCCAACATGTTTTCTTTCATACAGTGAATGGTCTAATATGCACTGGAGGTCACACAAGCTTAGGTTTATTAGAACAATAAAAGACATATGAGAAATTTAATATATAAAGAAAAAAGTAGCAGCTGTTGACTGCATATTTGACCATAAAATTTAAATATTTTGGACTTTTATTTTAAAGACACAAAAATAAAACCTGTGTGGGTCTATATAAGTCATATTAACAATTCCGTGAATGTTCAACAGGACTAAAAATTAGCAAAGATGTTTAGTTTTTTTTTAACCTTGTAACACTTTTTAAACACCTTCTCGTGTTGCTGGTGCGAAGCACCTTACAGTATTTGTGCTATAGATTCACTTTATTTGGCAACTGTCTGGGTTCCGTGGGGTTTTCTTTGCCTTCTGTAAACAACACCTTTACAAACGAGCACAGTGAACCACAAGCCCTGCGATCTGTTATAACATCTACAGAAAAGAAAAGGAACTATTTTGGTTGGTTGCTCAAAATATTTCGCTTTCGAACAAGAGGTTCTAAAACAGGATTTATTAGTAAAACATTGAACTCCTGAATTTAACGTTAGACGTAAACAGTTGACTGTTTTTAGTTCAATAGAGTCTTTTTGTTTAGCTTTTCTCTCTCTGTGAAGGTAGAATACTTTTTGTTTGTTTGTTTTCAAGTCATTTTCGTTAGAGGTCTGGGCGACCTTTGCTATGATGAGGAGGTTTTGTACGTGTAGCTTTGTGAAGGTAGAAGAGTTGGTGCTGAGGGCTTAACATTTAGTATTTGCTATTTTGGAAAACAAAACAGAAAGAAAGGAAGGAAAAAGAAGGTTGTCCCACCTGGTAGTCAGCAGGCTGAAACGGCTGCAGCTAAAAAGAGCTCCTTGGTGTCCAACTTTCTGAGAGACAAAAATTAACAAACAAATTCAGAATGCCAGAACCATCCTTAACCGGGCACGCTAGAGTTCTTGAAGCTTTTTTTTTTCCCCTTTTCTTTGACCTTTCCTTCATTCTTTTTTTTTTTTCTTTTTAAATTATTTTTTAATTTTTTAAATGAGAATTTTCTAAGGATTGTGGCTCTCAGGATGACATCCAACAGGGTAATCAAACTGACGCCATCCTACGGCATGGCAGCACTTTACTGTACAGCTTCACCAGTTTCTTTGTCAATGGTACAAAAAAAGTCCCCTTGCTTGTTTGATACAACCATAACATGGAGATTGTCCTGGTCTAGCGCAAAGCTTCCCTTGGAGCGCTTTGGATTCAGTTCGTTCCCAAGGTAATATTGTCTTAGGGCAGGAGAGATGTTATATTAATTCATTTCTGTACACCATAACAATAAGCAGACTAGATGATCATCACTTACTTAGACCCAGTTTGTTTTTTAAAGCTACCACACAGCCGCTTCATTCATTTCTGGTGGATGTGACAAGTGATTGCCGTAGTTAGCACCACCGTTGACGGATATCGAAGAAAACGGAGGACTGGGGCCAAAAACTTCTGCGGACATGGAGTGCAAGGACCCGGGCAGGTTGGGTTCGGGGCTGGGCGAGTCTCCGGGGGGGTGCGACATGATGTCAGTGAAGCGCTGAGCCTCGCTGGAGGGGTGATGTCCGGGCAGGGGGTGATCCATGGCCCCCAGGGGGGTGCCTGACGGCCCCGACGAGGGCACGAAAGGGAGATCCACGGGGGTCTGCGCTTGAGATGAAGGAGGTCCTTGCGGGAAGAAATCGTAATTGCTTCCAGGGCCGTAATACTCGCTCTGATAATCTGGTGGACAAGGAGAGACGGAGGGAAGGTGACAAACGGGCAAAGTAACCGAGGGGAAGAGACACGAGAGTGCGGGGGGGGACATCTGGGTGCCATAAAATGTCACTCAGAGCCCACTGAACCTGACGGGGAAACGCGCTGCCGGCTTGGCCGGCTCTGCCCGATTCCCGGGGATCCCCGTCCAGCCGAGTCCCCGCCAGCACCGGGGGCACCGGCGCCAAACGGCTCGGGCTGCAGAACTGCCCGGGCCCCGCCGGCAGCGCGGGAATCACGGCGGGGGGGCGGAAACGTGCCCGCGTCCCCGGGGAGGGGAACCCGCTGCGGCCCCGCCGGCGCGGATGCTGCGGAACGGCGGGACGGAGCCGCGGCCGGGCGGGGAGCGGGCGGGATCACCGCGGGGTGCGGGGGGGAAAGGAGCGGACGGTGCGCGCATTACCCACCTCCGTAGAAGGAGAAGGGCCCGTTGGGAATGAGCTCCCCGGGCTCCAGCCGGTCGACCAGCGGCCGCATCCTGCGCGGGCTGCGGAAGAACGCGTGTCGCCGGGCGCCCAGCGCGCTCAGCTGCTTCATCCGCCGCTCCTTGGAGCGCCGGTTCTGGAACCAGACCTGGGCGGGCGGCGGGAGAGGCGCCGGTCACGGGAGCCGCGGTCCTGGGTGTCCCGCTCACGGGAGCCCCGGACCCGCCGCCGCCTCCCCCGACCCCGCCGGGAACGATCCAACCCCCCGCCCGTTTCTTTTGTTCGGGGGCGGCCCCGGTGCGGTGCGCACCGAACCGCGCTCCTCCGCGTTCCCAACGGGGCCGAACCCACGCGTGACGGCGGCCCCGCGGCCGGGACCTCCCCGCGGCTGCAGCTCGGCGGCTGCAGGTCAAGAATGATTGAGTTAATTCTTATTACCCTGACAAGATTACTCCTAATTACCCTCACACTGAGACTCTCCAATCTAACCTCGTCTTTAATGGTCCTTTAACCCCCCATTACCCCCAGCGCTGCGGGTTTATAAACCTTCTAATAATTCCAGCGCATTGTCATTCTTATTTATCCATTAACCCCTCACATTTATGGTTATTAATTTCGATGCCATTTACAGCTTCTTTAGGACTTTCTTAAAAGCAACCTGCAGCTCTGCCCCAGCCAACCGGCTGGGGCCCGGGGGATGCGGGGCCGCCACCAGAATAACGATTTAAAACGGCGGCAGGTTTGTCCCCGGTCCTGCAGTGCGTGGACCGCCCGGGGCCGGTCCCTCCACGCCGCCGCATTCCCCGGAGCGTGCGGGGTCCTGCCCGGTGCCCGGGGGGGCCGCGGTACCTGGATGACCCGCATGTTGAGGCCGGTCTCCTGCGCCAGCTGCTCCCTGATGTGCCGGGTGGGTTTGGGGGTGGCCGCGAAGGCGGCTTTCAGAGTCTCTAGCTGTTTGGCTTTGATGGTGGTGCGGGGTCCCCGCCGCTTGGCCCCCAGGTTCTGGTCGTCGTTTTCGTTGCTGCCTGTCTCCTTGTCGGACACGTTGGCGCTTTCCGAGTCCTTGGCGTCATCCTGGGAGGGGTCTTGGGAGTCGGGGGACAGGCTGGGGTCACTGCCGGTGGTGGCTGGGCGAGAAAAACCGGGTCACGCTCAGCCCTCGGGCGGCCGGGGGGAAATACCGATCGTGGGGGGCAGGCTGCGGTACGACCGGGGGAGAGGAGAAAAGGGAGAGGGGAAAACGGAGAGGAGAAAAGGGAGACAAGGGAGAGGACCGGCCCGCACCCTGCGGAAACCCGGAGCTGAGCGCATCCTCGCCCCGCATCCGCATCCTCGCCCCGCATCCCCCCAGCCGCACGTCCTCACCTGAATGCAGGCTGTTTTCTTTGGCAGTATTGCTGTTATTTAGGTAATCTTCTTTGCAGACAAACTTGTTTTCGTCTATGATGTAGAGCTCCTCGCCGGTGGAGAGTTGCTTGTTACACATCATACACGTAAAACAGTTCAAGTGGAACACTTTGCTCCGCGCCCTGCGGACCAGGTCGCTGGGGGAGATGCCCTGGGCACAGCCCGCACACTTGGTCCCGAAACACCTGCGGGGAGAGGCCGGGAGCGGGTGAGCAGCGCCCGCCCGGGCCGCGGGACCCGCCGAGAGCAGCCCGGCCCCGCATCCCCGCACCGCGGCCTCCGCTCGCCCCGCCGAGCTGCATCGCTTGGCCGTACAAAACGAAATGAAATAAAATAAAATAAAGCATCCCTCCAGCGCATTCTCTTTTTCTAACGAGCGAATGTCTGAAATTATATCTTTAAAAAAAAAATAAATAAATAAAAAAGGACCCGATCTGGGCAAAGATGAAGTGCTGAAGGATTAATTAAACACCGGGGCTGCGTTGTCCAGGGTTTCCCCTCTGCGCCCTGACACATTGATTAACGACACTCTAATAAACATTAAGCAGAAATTCTTATATGTTATTAATCGGTCAGGGACGCGCGTTGGCCGGAGGAGCTGCCGATAACGGCTCGGCCGGCGTTGAGGAACCGAGGGCCGGACCCGCACCGGGCTCGCTGCCTCCAGCTCTCCGCTCCGCGGGGCTCTGGGCAGCCGGGCCCGGGGCAGCGACGGTGCCGGTGCGGAGCGGGGAGACTCCGGGCAAAGCTACGGGCAGGGCTCCGCCGCGCCGGGCGATGCGCTGTGCCGGTGTGCGGCCAGCGCTCCGCGGCCAGCCCAGCGCCGAGCGCTCTTTGCCGTTATTGCCGCTGTGCGTGCGGACCGGGCGGCACAGGCTGCCCGCACCGAGCCCAGGATTAATTCCGGCACCGTTACGGCTCGGGGCCCGCCGGGATGCGCGGGGGAAGCGGCGGCGAGCGAGTGTCGGTACCCGCTCCCGTGTCCATCATTCCGCCGGGGATGCCGGTGGGGTCGCCGCCCTCCGGGGCGGCCTCGGCTCGGTTTAACGGGAGGCTCTGGGCCCGCGGAGCCGCGCATCGCCCCGCAGCGGGCCTTCCCCGCCAGGACGGCACCGGCTCCGGCCCGCGGAGCGCTGCGCTCAGGGCCGCGGAAAGTCCCTCCGGGAAACCCCGGCAAGTGCCACTGCAACAGCGGCGGGGCCGCCCCCGCTCCGCAGCACCGGGCCCGGGACGGGCCGCACTGGGCTGCGACGGGGCCCGGACCGCACCGCTGGTCGATAGTTTCGAAGCAACTTTTGGGAGCTCGAACTCGGCCGGTGCCCGGGGAGCGTGGCCGGGGCTCGGCCGGCGGACCCCGACGGGGCGCCCGGGGAGCCCTTCCCCGGCCCGACCCCCGCCCGCCCCGGGAGCTCACCTGGAGAAATAACAAGGGTTTCGGGGTGTCTGTGTGTGCACAGGAAGGGACAGGTGAAAGGAAAAGACGTTTGTGGGTCACACTGAACAACGGTGGAAAACACACACACACACAAAAAAAAAAAGGAGATGAAAAATGGATGTAAAGGAGCTGCGGCTCCGGGCAGGGGGGTCCGGTACTTACCGAAAGAAGTCGTTTTTGCAGTAAAGCTTGCCTTCTCGCGAAAAGCATTTCTCTGTCAAATTGCATTTACATTCACAGCACTGAACACACTTCACATGCCAAGCCCTGTCCAGTACATTCAACAAAAACCGGTCCAAGATTGGCCTTTTGCAGCCTGCACAGTGAACCATTGTCTTTGGTTATTTCTGAGAGTGGGGGGTATTGGCTTCCCAGATGTCACGCAAAAAAAAAGAAAAAATAAATCTAAAAGACACCACCACCGGCGTAGGTTTGCGCTTTTTTATGTTTGTTTTAAACGCCTTCGAGAAGTGAAGGAGAAGAAAAAGAAAGGGAAGAAAAAAAGAAAATCTTCGTCCGAGTGTCCTAGGAAGGATACACAGGAGAACCACCCAATGCCCGAGGAGATCAGCGCTTCGACACAACCGCAGAATCCCGGCCGCTACCAACCACCACAGCAACAACAACGATAATAATAGTAACGATAAAACAACAACGGCTAGAAAGATCGGCGCTCACAAAAATTAAAAATATAAAATAAAAAACAATCAAAAAAAAGGAAAAAAAAACCAAACACAACGCCAAAAAGCGAGCGTGATGAGTTTTTCTCAGGTCTGAGGTAGAGCAGTCAGGAGTCAAAGTGCTTTTCCCAAAGAGAAATCAAAAGAGGGAAAAAATATATATATATATATAAAAAAAGATAAAACGAGACATGGAGACCCAAGAGCGGTCAGAAGGGCTTTGGCTGCGGCGACATGGCCCTACGCGGAGCGGGCCGCAGTCCTTAAGCGGGGGGGTGGGGTGGCGGGGACGCTCCGCAGCTCCTCGCTCCGTGCTCTCTCTCTCTTTCTCTCTCTCTCTCCCTCGACGTCTCGGCGGTACCGTCGCACCCGGCTCCTACCTACCCCGCGCACCGCCCTGCGCGCTACTCGCGGCGGCCGCCCGCCTTCCCGCCGAGCCGGCGCGGCATCGCCCGGTGCTGCCGGCTTTTGTTCCGCCTCCCGCGGCGGCGGGCGGGAGCGGAGGGGAGGGCAGGAGAGCGGCGCTGCCCGCGCTGCCCGCGCCGTCCCGGCCGCGCTGGGCGCTCTGCATGTTCCCGGCAGCCCCGCGGCCGCAGCCTTATGCACCGCGCGCACACGTCACCGCCCGCCCCGGCCAATCGCCGCCGCCGCTTCCCCCCCCGCGCCCGCCGCACCGCGCCGCCGCCGGACGGGGCGTCCGCGCCCCTTTATAGAGCCGCCGGGGCGCCGCCGGCCGCCTCCGCCCGCACCCGGCCCGCACCGCGCGGCGGAGGGACGGGCGGCCCCGCTGCCGGTCGGGCCTGGCCGAGGCGCGGCCTGCTCGGAGCGGCGCGCTGCAGCGGGTAGGTGTGTCGGTGCGCGGGTGGGCGGGAAGGGGGGAGCGGGGGCCGATCGCTGGGGTCTGGCACCTCCGTAGGGTTACGCATCCCTTATAGGGACGCACCAGCCGGTTCCCGTCGCCGAGAAGCGGAGCGGCTGGTTGGGAAGCGGCGTCAAACGAGTTCCCGGTTTAGTGTGGTTTTTCCCCCACCATTAACGGCGGGCCCCGAGGGCGGGGGACGCGGAGCGTCCCGCGGGGCGGTGCGGTGCGGCTCGTCGAGGAGAACCCCGCGACGGCTCGCCTTTCCCGGGAGAAAAGGTGCGGAAAGGCCGGGACGGCGGCCCGGGACGCTCCGACGTGCCCAGGAAGGGCCGCGCTGTCGAGGAAGGGGCGGCGGGCCCCGGTGCCACCCGGCTGCCGCGGGCAGAGCGATGGAGCCGGCAACTCCGCTGTGATTCCGTTGCCGGCGCTCGCAGCGCCCGTTTGGGGCCGAACGGCACCGGCCGCGGCTGATGTTCTTTTTTTTTTTTTCCTTATTTCTTTTTTTAGCAAATAAAAATTCATTTGCTTTTACCTTCCAGGCGCTCGGTCGGTGGCCGGGGCGGTTTAAGAGGGATGTGATTTCTCTTTCCTTCGCGCTTTGCTGCCCGGCGGGAGCTGCCGCTCCGGGGAGGTGTCACGGCCCGGCAGACGAGGGCAAAGCCCCGGGATTCTCCCGGTCCCCCCGCGGTGGAGCCCCCGCTCTCACCGTCCTCCCTGGCAGCGCCGGGACAGGGGCCTGGGGGAAGCCCGTTCCGGAGCCCCAGCATCCCCGCCTCCCCGCGCCCTACCCACCATCCGCGCTCTTTCACGTCTTTTTCCCTCGTCCTTGAGGGAAAAAAAAATCGGGGAGAGAGAAATTGGAAAATAAAAAGGAAAACGAAGGCAAGAAACCCCTCTCCAGGGCCGGGGTGCTGAACTGCTGCTCCGCGCCCTGCCCGCCGTTCCGGCCGGGGGATGGACGGGGGGTGCGGAGCCTGCCCGGACTGGGAAAGCCTGCGGGGCAGTTCCTTTGCCTCGATGCTCCTGCGAGTGTTTAAAAGGGCCGGGGCTACGTCCGCGATTTCCTCCCCTCCTCCCGGTCTCCCTGTGCCCCCCGGGCCGGAGGCGGCCATCACCGCCCCGTCGGGGCCGCGCACAGGGCGCGCAGGGCTCTCCGCGTCGCTCCGCGTCCCTGCCCTCCCTGCCCAGCTGTTGGTTTGCTTGGCCGCCGCTCGCGGGGATCAATAGAGCCCCGGGTGCCCCCGCCCGCCCGGTCCCCCCGCATATGGGTCGCTTCTCATGCGGAGCGGAGGGGCCGAGGCGGCGCGGGCGGTCCCGCTCCCCGCCCGGGAAGGCGACAGCTGTGGGCTGCCGTCAGGGGACCCCTTCCCTTTGACTGCGGCCCCCAAGTGACATGTGTTGGTGGGGATGAATGAGGGGAAAGAGATGAGCATCTCATGTCCGTCAAGCACCAGTTTTTCACAGCGATTTTTTTTATTTGTTCCTTTCCCAGGCGTTAGCGAAAGCATCTGGTTATCCCCTGCCCCTCCCGCCCCGCCGAGGCGGGCACAGAGCCCCGGGATGCGGCGGGGGGAGCGGTGCCCGCCGAGCCGCTGCGGTGGGGCGGGCAGCGGTGATTTACCGGCGGGGGTCCCTGCCCGCCCGCCCCCGCACACGCAAATCCTCCGAAATCCCGCTCCGGAGAGGTGGGGATCGTGGGGTGCCCCAGGTCCGCCTCGCCCTCCCCCTCCGGAGACCCCGACTCAGCGCAGGCGTTTGGGAGATGAAAATGCCAGCGCTGTTTCCAGCAGGCTCCGAAAAGCAAAACTCGCGGCCTCCAGCTCCCACGGGCACCCTCTGCCCCGCGGGACGGGAGTGTCCTGGCGTGGAGGAACACAGCACCCCGCCAACCCAACCCTTTCCTAGGGCAGTGCGGCTGGGCTGGAGCTTTGCTGTTGTTGTTATTTTTCATTGTAGTTTGTAATTCGCCCAGGTCCGTTCCCAGCGGGGCTGAGCCCTCCCGTACCCCGGGGAGAGCCGGCCGGGGTGTTCCAGAGCCCACCAACCCCGCCCGGCCCCGGTGCTGAAAATTGGGAAATTAAAAGAGTAAAACAAAACAAAATCTTGAATTTCTTTAAAATCTAATACACAAGAAAAAAAAAATGCTCCTTTCAGGCGAGTTTGACTTTGCATTTTATTGGTGTCGTTCCCATCTTCTTAGTTAAACATCACCCTGTTTATCATCAGCCTTTCTACACCGCTGCGCTCGGTAATGGGATTTCTCTCTCCTTTACGGGGCACTAGCGCTGTACAAACAGCGGAGCCCGCCCGTCCCGACGCGCTGCCCGGGGCTGCCGGGCATCCCCCCCGCCGCTCCATCCCCCGAGCGAACCCGAGAAGAAACTTTCCTCCCTCCTGGGCACAGACACTTTCTTTACCGTGTTCACTAAGTTTTTCCTCTTTCTTCCCCGTCCCCCCCCCCTTTTTTTTTTTTAAATATTATTTTCCCTCCTTCGCACCGTTTCACAACGACCGCGCACGATCCGTGATGCTGCCGGGCTCTGAGCGACCGGCGGAGCCACCCGGGGATGCCGCAGCATCCTGGACGGGTGGGATGCAGGACCGAGCCCCCGCTGCGGGGGGACAGCCCGTGGGGAGGGGTGGGGGTCACACCTCCCCCCCACACCGAAACTTCCCCCCACAGTAGGAGCGTCTCCGCTTGATTAAATATATATGCGGCTAATGCACTAAACAAATATTGAAGTTAAGATGTAATTAAGCCTGTAGAACATCCCCGCGCAATAAGCCCCATAGCTGGACAGGATCCATCGCGCCGCGCCAGGTTTGTTTTAAAGAAGCCTGAAAAACAAAATCTTTAAATTATGTATTAGAGGTTCCCAGTTTATTCTGCCACACTCGGGTCGATGCGGAGGGTAAACACGGCCGGGCGGCCCCGCACCGTCCCCGCTCGCTTTTCCCTTTTCTTATTTATTTTTCCGCCCCCCTCCCTCTTGATTAGCCCTCCCGCGTCTCCTTCCACGTCGCTAAATGTTGTCGCTTACACTCAAAGCTCATGCATTGTTTATGGGAAATATAGTTAATAAATAATTACAAATCCGAGGTGTGCGTCTTTGCGTTTGACCGAGAGGCGCCGGCGGAGACGGGGAAGCGCCCGGGAAGGGGCCGGGGGGACCGGGCTGCGGGGGGTCCGAGCCCGCTCTGAGCGGGTCCCGCCGGGGGGGGCTCTGCCGGGGGGACGGGCCGGGACCGGGGCAGGACAGGGCGAGCCCCGGTGTGTGCCCGCCAAACGGATTTCTTCACCATGTTAAAGAGAGAAAGGGCAGATAAAAGACGAATAAAAGAGAAAAGAAAGAAAAGTAAAGGGGGGGGGGAAGACTATAAAAAAAGAGGGTGAAACAAACCCCAGGAGGATGCACCGATCCCGGCTCATCCATCTTCATTGTCTCCGTGTGTGCAAAAGCAACTCCAGTATAAGGAAAAGCCACTATCAAAGCCATGGCTTTATTTTATATCCTATAGATCAGGAGGGAGGCAAAGCTTTATTTTCGCCCAGAGACAGATATTTTATTTCTCTCTTACGGTTTTATGTGTGAGAGATGTCAAAAAGGTAAAATAGATTGCTAATGCATAGGCAAAACGAAGCTGTTTTGGCATGCTCTGTGTCATGAGGTCTCCCAGGGAGAGCAGGCTGGGGATTTAGGGCTGATGGGAGACTCGGGGGGATTTCTGCTAAAACATCTCTCTCCATAAATTCAGCCGCATGGTCAGCTCCAAGGGAGAAAGAGTTTTAAAGGGGAAGAGTTGGAGCGCGGCGGCAAGGAGCAGCGGAGCGGGGACCCGGCCCGGGGGGGTCACGGCGGCGGCGGCTTCGATCGTTTCTCGCTGCGGAGCGACGGCGCTGGGGACCCGGCAGCCCCCGGCAGCCCCGCTCCGGCACGCTCCTCACCCGACACTTCATGTTCTTTCATGTTAGTTTAGTTTTATTATTTTAAATTTAATTTAATTGTATTTTTCCCCCAAACCCAAGCGAGCAGCCCCCGATCGCCGCTCTAAACGCAGCTGCTCTCCCGCAGAGGCAGCTCCAGCCGCCCTGAGCCGCAATAACGCTGCTCCCTCCGCATCCGCCGAACCCAGCAGCGGATTTGCAAGGCCCTTTTGCAAAGTTAAAATATATCTCCCCAAGCTGCAACAATTTTCATACTTTTTGACCTCGGGGATTTACTTAGCACGTTAAGTTCAAGGCTCAGAAGCCCAAGGCTATTACTCATTTAGGCACTCCCACCACCAACACTTTTCACCACATATTTTATCATTTGACTTCCTGACTTAAATTCATGTTATGGCAAATAATGGATGGTAATACTTTCCCCCTTCCCCATGTTAATTGTCTTGTCTGACAACCTCCGCATTTGAAATGATTTAGAGCAAACAACGGTGCGGCGAGAGCAGGAGACAAACCAGCACAAAACATCCGCAGGATCCCTGCAGCTCCGGCGCTTCCCTGGCGGGTTGGTGGCTGGATCCGGGGGCACAGCAACGTGTCCCCCCCCGAAAGCATCGTCCAGCTCTTGGTGGGGTCACAGCGGTGCCCAGGCAGCTTGTCCCCAGCCCTGTCCCCGGGTGCTGTGCCACCGCACTCATCCTGCCCCGGGCCCCTTGGCCTTGCTGCCCAAAATACTGCTTTTCTTGAGGCGGCTCAAAGAGGGAAACAAAACCGAGTGCTATTTGCAAATTAAAAAAAGCAAGGTGTAGTTGATTAGCAAATTAATTATTTCAGTACCCCCAGGATTATATTGTTTTTCTAAGTTCTGTGGGCCTGTGTAATTTACTAATTTCACAGTCACTGAACTTCCCTGGGAGTGAGAGTCAATCTCATCCACCCATCTAACACGTCCGCGCGATGCTGTGCGGAGGCAGCGGGGCTGTCGGCAGCGTCGCAGGGAGAGGGTGTCCGGACCTTCTGCTGCCCTGCTGCCCGACTCCGGGCAAAGTCTTTGGTTTTACTTGTTTCTGAGGGTGGACAGTCCCTTCCCGGCCACCAGGAACCTGCCTGCTGAGAAAGGAGTAACTGCGTGGGCTTCACCCAGCGCTAGCACTGGTGTACAGAAACATGCTGCTGCGTTATTTGCCCTTTACAAGCAGCTGGAGAAGAGGGTTGCCAATTTAAGAGTTTTTTTGTCACCAGTGGAATGTCAGCTTTTGGTGTCTGACACCACCAGCATGCAGAGAATTGGAGAAAAACAATTGCAATCAAAACAAATAGGACTATCCCAATAAAATATGGGGATAATACACCTACACTGGTGGGAAACCAGCACTGCCCTCTGCCTACCTGCTGCAGGTGCTGGAGCAGATTTGATCTGGGGGGATAAAACAGCATCCCCTGGACCCGGTACCGCAGCACCACAAACCTCCCGCACCGCTCCCAAAATGAATCCAGAGCTCCTGGCTGTATTTGTATCTGTCTACTTAGTCCTGACCTCTGATTAGTCTTCTATATATAGATTCTGTAATTTGATCCCATGTTACTATATAATACCCTATGTCACACTCTATTTATATAGGTTTCTATTTTAAGGCTTCTGATGGGACGCGGAGGCTCTGGCCACCCTGCTCTCTCTCTCCCCGCTTCAGCGTGTGCCACAAATTGAGGCCGCTGAGTTGATGCAGTTTGAGGCCACCAAAGTTGCAGCTGCTGGGTGAACATGGCTCAGCACAACGTTTCGTCTGCCTGGGCCGGGTGGGCAAGAGCCGCGTCCCAGGCAGCCGCTGCGTGGGAGCCCGTGGCCCAAGCGCTCGCACAGCCCTGCACCGCAAGCCTGGAGGCAATTAAGGAGACGGGGTTCGTTAGCACTGTAACAGCACTGCGCTGCTCGGGACACCTGCGCTGCTAATTGAGCATCTGATTTCCATGGGGTCACCACTGCGCCAGCATGAAACTGGAGCGGTGCAGTAGGGAGATGTGGCCAAACATGTTACTCTATAAAAAAATTCATGTTTTAAACCCCTGCTACCTTCCCTTCCTTTTTACAGCAGTAAGTGATGTTCCAGGTTTCGCTGCACACATACGCAGCTTGTTTCAACACCATAGCACGCACAGCACAACCCCATTACTCTGAAATGCACCAGTATACCATTTTCGAGATAAAACCCAAACCAAACACCAGATCATTTTGTTCTGGAGCTCCAGCAGAGCCCAGCACCCCCAGCTCCCTTCCTTGCCGTGCTGCCTGGGCGATGGGGCGGCCCCTCCAGCCCCGGCCGCGTTGCCCTCCCAGGGCTGGACGAGGCTCCAGAGCTGGGCAGGACCATCTCGCTCTGCCAAGCATCACCTGCACTGGAAACACAACCCCACAACGGCATTATCATTCCAAAGCGGCCAAAACATCACGCGAAAGGCTGCTCAGCCTCGGCTTTGTCACGCCACCGCATGAACTGGTCTTTTTCCCATTCGGTACCTTCAGCACACGGTTATTTGTCGAGCTGGCAGCAGCCTGTTCACATCCCACGTTACAGCTCCTCACGTCAGCTGCTCCCAGAAACACTACAGAGCCAGAACAGCTGGGGACACGCCACCCGCTCCCCTCCTTACCCACCTTTCCTAACTCGGTACGGGGTTTGTCTCTCCCCAGCAGCAGGTCCCAGGGAGATCTCCTCTCTCTGTCCACAGGTGACAGTGGCTCCGGAGAGCAGAGGCCAAAGCATCCAACCCCAAACCAACCGCCAAGGCACGGGAGCTTGTTTTGGTTACACACAAGTAAACCTTGTTCCAAGTGGAGAGTCCCTTATTTATCTACGCTTCCTTCGGGAGCAACCCCAAACCCTCGTGAACACATTTATGTTGCTCCTGCCTGTGCAATTACACTGATAACAACTGTCTGAAGAGCTTTCTGTGCCCATCTGCCTCGTGCCGCGAGGGCGGCCACGTCACGTATGGAAACAGAACCTTCCCGAGATGCTCCGAAACTCTGAGTCTGCAGAATTCCCTCCCCATGTGGTTTTTTTTTCAGTTGTTGAAATAAAATCTTCATTGCTGTAATTAGTAAATATTTGTGAAGCCTGTAAGATTCCAGAATAAATGTCTGAAAGAAATTCATATGGCTATTAGATAAGTATGTTAACAATAATGAAGATGGCTGGTGAGAAGACATCACTCCTAATGACATATTATTTATTTCCTTAAGGGTGTGCTAATAAACAAAACTTATTTTTAAAATCTGGCACATTTATTCCACATGTGCTCCAATAAGTTACTCGAACCACAGCATGGTCTTCCACTTCTGCCCTCTCTAAAATTCCTCATTAGCGCTTGCTGCGCGGGGCTGCTGATGACAAGGACAAGCACTTTGTCCCACCCTGCACCTGAGATATTAAATAAAGGCTGTTGCCGTGGGTCCCGGCGGGGCCGTGTCCCTGCTGCCAGCCCCACGGGCCTCCCGAGGGGTCACTTCACCCTGCGAAGGAGCTCGGGCGCTTGTCCCCATCCCCACCTGAGCTTTGCAGGGAGGCCCTGGATGGATCTCTGAGTCCAGCTCAACTGCACACCCTCAAACCACCCCAAATGTCATGTCCGTGGGCTGTTATCACTCCTCCCGTCCCCGCGGTGTCTGTGCACCAGCTCTGCTCGCTGCCGCTCCCTCGGACGCCTTTACACAAAATCAATAAGGTGTTAATTTGAAACAAATCTTTCCTGCGTACCCGCGTGCGATGACGTCCCCTGCAGAAGGGAGCACAGGAGCAGCTCCCTGCCCAGCTCCGTCGCGGGCCGGGCGAGCACACACGGCGCTGCAGGGCTGCTCGGTGTGCGAGGAATGGCTTAGGAAAGACCATTTCCTACTCTCACTTTTAAAACCCCAGATTAATATTCTACAGGGCTGGTGCTTCACACGGGAGGGAAATGCCATTTCCAAACACCGATGTGGTTTTCATCCCCCTATTTGAATTCAAGCACTTCCATATGTAAGATACTGACTTGTTCAGCTTTAAAAACGACCGTGGAAAAGCTTTTCCACAGCCCCAGTGCACACACGACCGCCACGAGCGGCCGTGCCAGCGGGCAGGGCGGCAACACCGAAAACAGACAGTGGTGTTCGGGGACCCGGTGCCACCCAGGACACCGGGCTGGGCCCTGAGGTCCCTCCCGCTCACTGCAGAGCCCCGGGAGGATCAGTGAGCGCGGGCAGGACCAACAAACCCCCCGACCCCTCGGTTTTGTGTGGAAAAGCCTGTTGTGGCCACCCCAGGGTCACGCCGGGTTGTGCCCGGCCGGACACGCGCTGTCCCTGCGCTGCTCACTGGGATACTGCTCACACAACATGCTGCGATGAGCTACAAGCGTTTCAAATGCAGAGAGAAAGACAAGGGAAGATGTTGGAAAACAGCAGTTTGAAAATGGGCAGAAAATACCCTTTTCCTTGGGAGAAACCCCCACTCGTGCTGGGGGCGCGAGGCCGGACAGGTCCCCCCGTGGGGCCGTCACCTCCAGGGGCCTTTAGAGCCAGACCCAGGGGAGGAAAGTGTGAAAATTGCTGCTTCTTGCCCTGTACATCTTGAAAACACACGTTTTTCTTATGACTACCACAGTCAGCAAACCCACCTTTGCAGGTGTGTGCCCACTGGGTCTGAGATCCAGGGGATCTCGGGGGTTGCAGGGACCCCCACACACCGCAGCTCCGAGAACAACTTATCCAGCCCCTATTAACACTATTGTCATCAGTGGCGACAATAGACATAACGATAGAAAACCGCAGCTAAACATGCCCTGTAAAATTTCCCATTTACAGGGAAAACCGAGGATGGATGCGAAGCTTCTTACACGTCAGAGGACAAAATGTCAGCGTGTGAGGGGTGACACTGTCACACCCCCGGGTCTGACAGTGCGACACACGCGACGAAACGCTTCCTTTAAATAAAGAATTTCCAAGACAAAGAATAAAAACAATCCGCAACAGGAAGCCATTTGAACACCTTTTACTGCACTTATTTGTCACTGTGTTCTTTTTTTTGTGCCTAAAAAATCAAACTCCTGAGTTTTCTATGAAAACAAAAAGATACAGTTAAAACAGCCCTGAAATGGTCATACAACCAAAATATATGCATTAGGTGTTAAAGCTGCTATCGGAGAGCTCAGCTGGGTGTGTTTTTTTTTTTTAAATCTGCAAAATATAATTAAATTGGTGTTGGTAAAAAGAAGATTGCCCAGTCCAAACCCTTATAAGGATATTTCAGACATGCTGAGGTTCCTTCTCCATAAATGTTAAGCAGACATCTGTAAACATAATTGGAATTTACTGCACACGTGAATAACTGCATATAAATTAGCCTGTATCGTTGGGGTTTAGGCAAGGGCTGCAGGTCCCCCCCTGTCGATAAGGCGACGGCGTTTCCTGCGCGCATCCCGGCTCAATTCCAAATGGCAATTTTCTACATTTTTATTTTTTTGCATAGCTGTTGCCTTGTTACATTTATCACGAAGCCCCTACAGATGAGACGTTCTGCTGAATTCTGTACATTCCCAGGTTTGTTTACCAGGCTGATAGTTATTCTGGGAAAAAGCAGAGTGGTACTGGCAGGGATTGCTTAATATTAATGATGGAGATTGAGGCATCTGAGGGGGCTGAACAAGCACAACTTCATTGCAGTCTTCCTCATTTTTCCCCTCTCCTTCCCCTTTCCCCGCCATCTCCTTTGTTATGGGTAGGACCCTCTGGCCCTAAACCTGCCGAGACCCAGGGCCAGATCCTGCTCCTCATCGAGCCAACAGAAAACAGCCACTTCTATGGCTCAGGATCAAGCTTTTAAGCGCCCGCTTAACTTTATGCCCAGGGGCTGAGAAGTCCTAGTTAAGCCACACTGAAGTCTGTGCACCATGACGAAGGCTGGAGCTCTCGGGGGAGGAAGGAGCCTCCTCCTCCTCCCTTCTCCGTCCTCCTGTCCCCATCCCGGCCCAGTGAAATTTGGGAATTCCGAGCCCAGGAGAGTTCCCCGCGCAGCCCTGGGGGGGTCCAGCATGACCAGAGCTGTCCAGATAGACGTAATTCAGCTAAACCGAGGATGACTTCAGATGTGTATGGAGTCAGTCAGGAGCAGGATTTACACAGAGCCGCATCACGAAAAAACACGATTTTACGCAGATTTAGTGAAAACAAAGGGTTGCGCCCACTTTCAGTGACATGCTGGCACCCAGCTGGTATCAGCCCAGCTTTAGCTGGTGAATTTGCAGGAGTAAATGAAAGCAACCCCACCAGTTTTACACAAACGTGAGCCTGACAGCAATGGGGCTGAAGCACCTTTGGGGCACAGACCCACAGGCTCCTGGGCTGGGGAAGGACCACGGGGCTCGGTGGAGACGGGGAAATCCCTCCTGCCCAGGATAAACCCCAGACCAGGCTGCACCCTGATCCCAAATCTGCTGAATTCCAGGGAAAACTGAACACGAGTGTTTGTGAATCAGACAGCCCGGGTTTGGGGAACTAAGGATGCGTTTGGTGGGACCGAAGGGACACCACACACCGATGGCTAAAGGTAAAGATCAGCATTAGGCTGTGCCGCCTGGTGAAATTCTGCTCACCCAGTGCACGGGAGAGGCCGCTGCACCAGCAGCAATACCAGCACTTTGGATTTTAAGGCATGGGCCCCCCAATTAAAGTGAGGTTCATCAGTGCTCTGCCAGTCTGAACCTGCTGTGCCCCAGCAGGGTGGACAAGGACGTCCCCACACCAAGGGAACAGTCCCCAGCCCAGCATGACCGCGGCTGTTCCCAACACCCCTTCTTGATGATAACGGCATTACCAAGTGTGCCAACGAAGCAACCGGGTGATTTATTTCGTTGTCACTCTTCAAAGGCGCATTTGTTTACCACCCACCTCTCGCCAGGAGCTCTGTTTGTTTGGAGGGGGACGGTGCGGGAAGCAGGGGGCTGTGAACCCCCCGGGCAGCGGCCCCCGCGCCCGTCGCCGTTCTCACCTTGACTCGGAGCCGCCGGTGCGGGGGTCCCTGCGGCTTCCCAGGGACGCTGTTGGGAATGTGTGAGCGGGGCCGAGTGACCTGAATTTAACCTTCCGCCGTGCCCCACGGTACTGGGAGGGGAGGTGAGAGATGTGGCAGCCTGGCCGGAGCGGTGACAAACTGCCCGCGGTTTTTGGGCCAAAGGAGGTGACATGGGGGGAGCCCATCCTGGCTGGACCTGCCGGGCAGAGCTGCCCCACGGCTCAGGGGGCTTTGGGCCACATCACCGCTTTGAATAACAAAGGTGTGGTACCTTGCTTCTCCTTAGGGAAAAAGGGAAGGACGAAGGAAGCAAAAATAAGCAAAACAAAAAATTCTAAAAAAAATAAAATAAATGGATTTTGGGTCTAAACTCCCTGGCTGATCTGGCCCTACAATCTCACAAGTCATGACTTTTAATCTTGCCAGACCCAGCCGAGCGAGGGAACGGCCCCGCCAGCGAGGTTTGGGCAGGGATCTCCGCCGGTGGGAACCGCTGGCGTGTGGAACACACGGAGCTGTGGTCCCCGGGGATGTCACCCAGACACCGCTGCTCCATCTCCCGTCTGACTGAGCACAAAGCGGATGGGAGCGCTGGGAGGATGAGGAAGGGCCTTCGCGCCACAGTCCTGGGGACCCGGCGCCGCTCCACGACCCGCGGGCACCCCCGAGCCCCCGCTCACCCTCACGGGGCACAACGCTCAGTTTATAATTCAAAATGATCGACTAAGCATTTTTTTTCCAGGCCAGTCCAATTACCTTCAAACACACCTATTTGATTTTAGTGTCAAAGAGATTTTCTCTCTCAAGTTGTTTTCACTTAAAAAACCCCAAGCATCCTGGAGTACCAGATAGAATAATAAGCAGACTCACCATTCAGTCATAGAACGAGCTGAAATTTCTCTGAGGAAATGTATTTTTCACTGAAAAATACTGGAAAAAAATCTGTATGAAAGTTTTTCCTTGACATTTTCTTGGTTTAGAGGAAACAGGAGAGCAATTTTTCCCCATCACTTTCATAGTTTGTTATTTTTTCTTCGCTCTCCCCGCTCATCCCCAAGCGTTTCCTCCAGGATGCCCAGGCACACAGGAAGAAAAAAGGGAGTGGGATGAACAAGGTGTTGCGAACCACCGAGAAACAAGGACTTCCCTGGATCGTTTCCTTTTCACAGAATCACAGAATGGACTGGGTTGGAAAAGACCTCAGAGATCATCCAGTCCAACCCTTGGTCCAACTCCAGTCCATTGACTAGATCACGGCACTAAGTGCCGTGTCCAGTCTCAGTTTAAAAACCTCCATGGCCGGTGAGTCCAGCACCTCCCTGGGCAGCCATTCCAATCCTGACCACTCTCTGCACAGAATTGCTTTCTAATCTCCAGCCTCAGTTTCCCCTGGCAGAGTTGAAGCCCATGGCCCCTTGTCCTATTGCTGATGCCTGGGAGAAGAGCCCAATCCCCCCCTGGCTAGAACTGCCCTTCAGGTAGTTCTAGAGAGTGCTGAGCTCACCTCTGAGCCTCCTCTTCTCCAGACTAAACAAGCCCAGCTCCCTCAGCCTCTCCCCATAGGGCTTGTGTTCCAGTCCCTTCCCCAGTCTTGTTGCTCTTCTCTGGACCCGCTCCAGCACTTCAATCTCTTTCCTGAGCTGAGGGGCCCAGAACTGAACACAACACTCCAGGTGTGGCCTCCCCAATGCAGAGCACAGGGGAAGGGTCACTGCCCTCGTCCTGCTGACCACGCTGGTTTTTCCTTCGCTGCAGTTAACTTGGTGTCCACTTCCACTCCCCGAATTTACAGCAGGACTCTGCTATAAACGCTGGGCTCTCACACTCACGTTTGGGGTTTTTTAAGGGCTGTTTTTCCTACAGCGCACACTGAGGCATCATACTGTGCGTTACGCAATGGGAACGGCTTTTAATGGGAGAACCTGGAGCTGAGCTGCGCCTGGCACTGGTCCCACCGGGACCCCAGCACCCAGGTCCCACCGAGACACGCGGCTGAGCCAGAAACCAAAACCTGAGCCTGCCAGTTGCCTCTGTCCGGGTTTTTCACACCCTCCTGCCAGCCAAACCTTGTGCCAAGGGGTCTGTCACATTTAAACACATGGAATTATCTATTACAATGCTTCAATATTTATTACACAGATTTCGCTTTAACTGCTTTGTAAATCATAGCAGAAATAATGGCCTTCCAACTGAGAGTCATATGCCGTAATCAACCAACAGGAAGTCAAGATGGTAATTTAAAGTATATATTAAAAAGTCCTTATGTGAACAGTTTGTTTAAATTAAGAGACGGGACATGATTCAAACAATAAGGCCTCACCAAAGATACTTTTTCCCAGCAAACCAGTCAAGAGGAGGCTCAGGGGGTGCGAAGGAGCAATCTTGACCTCGCAGGACTAGAAACATCTTTTGCTGTCAGAGTATTTGGACAGCGGGTTCTGCCCATCCAGCCTGGGACCCGTGAGCTCTGCCTGTGCGGTACCACGAGATCACAGATGGTTTGGGTTGGAGGGACCTTCCCAGCTCCCCAGTGCCCCCCCTGCCATGACAGGGACATCTGCACCAGCTCAGGGTGCTCAGAGCCCCGTCCAGCCTGGCCTGGGATGTCTCCAGGGATGGTTCATCTACCACCTCTCTGGCCAACCTGGGCCAGGCTCTCACCACCTTCCTCATGTCTAACTTAAATCTCCCCTCTTTTAGTTTAAAACCATCTCCTATTGCAACAAGCCCTGCTCAAAAGTCCATCCCAATCTTTTTTACCAGCCCCTTTAAGTTCTGAAAAGCCACAACAAGGTCTCTCTAGACAGAGAGCAACGGTGCAACCCTGCAGTGAAGCCAGGAAACCTCAGTGTCCATCGTTGCTGGGATGGGGACGCCCATAGGACCTCCTGGGTGGGACTTCTGGTGAGGGCCACAGCTTTGCAGCCCAGTCCTACACAGAGACCACGGGGTGTTTGTGAGCCGGGTTCTCAGAACAGATCGCGGTATTCCGCTATTTATGAAGCCTCCTTCCAATAATTATCACGCTGTTACATTGGTGAGTTTCTTGACAAGTTATTAAATCATAATTTCTAATTTAAATGCCAGCTTTTGGCGTGCATGCCTGCTCAGGATAAGCTCATTTTCATTTTTATTAAACATCACCTATTAAACACAAGGAGAATTTTCTTAGGAATAACAGAAAACACCACAGGTGCCTTATTTCCCAGCTCATTTTGCAAAGGTTTCAAATAATTCCCCAAACATGTAACCCACGACAAGGGAATTGTGCTGTGGTTTAGGGGAGGACTGAGGTCCACAAAGACCCTTCCCCAGGCAACAGCCGCAGCATTTTCACCCCATAAACACTGAAAAACCTGAAAGAGCACTCACGTAAAACCAAAGGAAAGCTCAGGATGTCTGAGCTGGACACCAGCATCCAACTTCCAGAGATGTTTCAGAGGCTCACGACACAGCCGTCATACTTCAGTGCCACCCAACACTTGGCTTTTCAAGCAGACGGTCAATTAATCATGCTTGTTTGGTGATTATAGTGCCTGGCCCTGGGCTCTGTTCTGCCCAGGGTTATATGAATTTATGGGGAGAGGGGTTGTGTGTCCATGGAGCCCAGAGTATATGGCACAAACCACCCAAAATCATATCAGGCAGCTGTTTTCATCTGAAAACAGGAAGGAGAAGAAAAAGACCAACTCCAGTGCAAGAGACGTGGGGTGAGATGATGTCCAAACACATAGGCTTGGCTTAGTCCCCTTGGCTGGGCTGGAGTTTGTGCTAGAATCCTGACTGACTGGGGGGCTGATGGGAAAAGGAATTATTACCCATTTCCCCCAGATGATTTCCACCTCCAGACTATACATTCTCTGTGATCAGACTGATTAGTTAAATAAATCATCCTTACCTGAAGATAATCCATTTCTGCTTTTTAATTAAACACAATTATGACAATTTGTTCTGCTGCCTGCCAGATTGCGTGTGCAATCAAAGCCAAGGGCAAGAAACTTTTGCGGATGTGTTTACCTCCAGGCCAAAAAACGAGCAGAAAACTACTGAAAGCACAGCTCTTGATGATGGTGATGAAGATCAGCTGGGAAAGAGCAACAACAAAGGGAGACTGGGGGGTTAGCTGAGATGATCGATGGCCTCTGGAACAGCCGTGGGCTCCTCTTGCGCCACATCGGCACCGGAATACGAGGCTGGGTCCCCCCGTGCTTGATTTTGGGGATGAGTATCCCCCTCCCCAATGCAGAGCCAGGACTAGGTGCAAATACGAACACGGCAGCTTTCTTAAACCAGTGTGGTGGCCTTTTCGCAGTCCAACAAGACAAGAAAACATGTCCCGTTTACTCTGCCAAGGGTTTTTATTCCGATCAACTTTTCTTCAACTTGCTTGCCCGGAGTGAGAGACAAAATAAGACATAACGAGCCAGCTTAAATAGATGTTAGAGACCTCCCCGTTATTTAAAAGCCCTCTGCAGCCCCTCTTGCCTCCCCTTGCTCAAGTTCAACTGCAAGCCAGTACAGCAGACTCTCTGCTGTTTGTTTTGGGTTCAATGGCATCTCATTTACACGTGTTAATTGCCACTAATTGGCACTAATTGGATGAACAGGAAACCCTCTGGGAGCACTCATACCTTTAATTTGTAGTAAATATCATTAATTAACATATGCTAATTAGAGCCAATTAACATTGATTAAGGGTTGCCAGCTACTTGGAAAGTACAACTATCCATGTTGCGTTAAGTCAGCACAAAATATGATGCACGCTCTAAGTGTGAATGAAGAGGTGAGCGAACACAAGGCTGTGTGTGCACTGCCAGGACACACATGGGGACACCGAGATGTCCCCGCTCGACATGTGGCCCTGGGCAACCAAACACCGCGAGGGGAACCGCGCGCTGCCACCACGGCCCGGGTGCGGTAGGAGAGGAAACGCAGCTCCAAAATGAGTCGTTGCTGCCTAAAGGATGTAAAACTCAACGTTTGGGGCTCCAAGGGAGATCAGCGTCTCCCGTCTGTTAAAGGGGATCTGTGGCCTTTAGAACAAAAGCTAAACCAGCACTACTTCTGCGATGTCCACCGACACGTTTCTCGTGGGATTCAAGCACATGTCCCACCACGCTGGCCCACATGGAGCCGCAGGCCTGGGCACACGGGGCAAAGCGGGGACTGGTGCAGCTGGGTGAAGGGGAAGGGTAAAGGGTCCGTTCCTGCCCAGCACCGCCGCTGGCGTGTGCCGTGTCACCTCCCTGTGGGGCTGCAAGGACAACCCAGGCAGCGCTGTCCCCATCCAAATCCAACTCCTCACTGCACAGACCCCTGAGCAGCCCGCAAGGGACACGTCTGCCTGTCTGCGCTTGGCTGGGGACATTTCGGAGAGTCCAGCCCAAATGTTTGTAGGGGCGCTGGGCCGGATCCCTGCTCGGCGCAGCCCTGGGGCAGGCAGGTGTGCCGACAGCCTCGAGCAGCAGGACTTCTGCTGAGCGCAGCGATTTGATCCAGCAAATATGGGTCACCGCGTCCCCGGGGTCTGCGAACAGCCCGGGGCTGCTCTGCTCAGAGCTCGGCCCCGCTCTCTGCCAAACGTATTCACCCAACAAAACCTGGAAGGTGTAAAGTGACACAGCAAAGCTCCCGCAGGGTAAAATCCTGCTGCATCGCAGCCTGGGATGAAGCTCTGTGCTGGTTCTGAATGACAACAGAAATGGCAACGCTGGCTGTGGGCAGCACTGCACCCACGAACATGCTCCGTACCACGGCACCCACTGAGTCACCAAACACCCCAAATTTCCTGTGAGATCCCCGGGTCCCTTGGGACGCTGGTGCCGGCACGGCCAGGCCTTGGGGAAGCACTGGTGTGTGTGGTGAGCGCCGGGCCCTTCCCGCACAGGCCGCTCTCTGCTAATTAACGAGCAAACAAAACCAAGCCAGGACCTGATAACCGCATTTCCTAGTGCATCGGTCCTTGCTGGCCCTGCTTTGCTGTTCGCTCTTACAGTGGAGATGAGCAACCGGGGGGTGTCCAGACACACCGAGTCCGTCACAAGAGGCTGAAGTTCAAATACCTCTTGTTCCCCTAAAGCTCTCGCACTAAAATTAGTACCAACCTGTTTACCCTGCTGTTTACCATTTTACTATCTGATAAAACAACTGCTTATCAGTTTGCATAGAAAGACAGGAAAAAAAAAGCGCTTAATCTTAACAAACACCTGGGAGGAAACACGATTCGGGCTGACACCGGCTCTGTTTCCCAATTTACATGTTTCTAAAAGGATTAGCTTTTTACACCGAGAAAACAGAGGCCGGGCTTGAGACATCGCAGGGAGAAGATGCTCTGCAAATGCCTTGAATTTTGTTGTTTGGCTACAAAATGCGCTTTGTTAGCAGCGCGCGAGGTGCGCGGTGCCGTGTCCACGCGCTTCCCTTCCCCAGCTCCCACCCACGCTGATTGCGCAGGGTGGGAGCGCACAATTAGCTCTGCCTCTAATTGCAAACCGACCCTACAATTTGAGGACTGTAACTGACACATGGCGACCGAGGCCTCTTTGCAGCGAGCATTGTCACTCTGCAGACGGCCACAAGACAGGGTGGAGGATGGAAAAGGGGATGATGCTGCAGCCCCTGCCACAAAACAGGGTAGAGGATGGAAAAGGGGATGATGCTGCAGCCCCTGCCACATGACGGGGTAGAGGATGGAAAAGGGGATGATGCTGCAGCCCCTGCCACAAGACAGGGCAGAGGATGGAAAAGGGGATGATGCTGCAGCCCAAATGCGGCTGCTTGAGTTGGACCCAAAGCCAGTGGGTACAGAGTCACCGATCAGACACATCCCAAACAACAGGCTGTAAAATCTCAGAAAACTGCAATCAGAGGGGACACCTGAGAACCTGAAAATGTATTTTCCATGAGTTTAATGAAAATGTCTGTTGGAGAGGAGCGTCACTGACACATTTAAAGCAGCATCAGAGAGCTGGTAAGGTAAAAATGCCAACAGCGGACTGATCTTGAGGGTCTCTTCCAACTAAAATTATTCTATATATATATGAACACATAACCTGCCCCTCCATGAGGACATGCTCAATAACCCAATAGGTCTGTTTCACCTCTAATTACGGTGATCCCACGACCCAGTATTCCTAACCAGGGCTTTAAATCTGAGTTTACAGTATTTAGGAAGTGTTGTCAATAATGTTTACAGTGAATTAATTACTGAAGTGATTTTAATTTATTTTCATTAACGATAATCTTATTAACCAATTAATTAAATCCAAATACAGGATGCGACATTGTTTGGTGGTTACACCCTGCTAAGCAAACAAGCAGCGTAATCACACTTGCAGCAAAGCGAACCGGCAGCCCCCGGGACGCCACGGGGGAGCCTCCCCAGGGTGGGATGTTTTTGGGGTGCTGCCCACCTGCTGCTCCCCGACACCCCGTCCCCCTCCCGCCTCCTCGCCAGGCACCAAACAACCGGGTAAACCCACCCTCAGCTACAGCAACAGGGTGTTTATTCCCCTAAACATAAGAAGCTCCATTGAAACGCCCTCCACGATGGGTCCCACCCCGGCTGCTCAGCCTGTACCCGCGCTGGGCACTGTCCGCAATGGGAGGTGATCAGATCTGTATGAGAAATCCAGGATTATTTGACAACGTACAGAGTGTGACTCCATGGCGCAAAGAAACAAGCTGAATGAATGACTTAACAGCTTGCAAATTCAAGATCTCCTTTTGTTTTATGGCTGCCTTAGCATCCAGCCACACATGGGCACAACCCCCTTCAACAAACATTATGCACAGGATTTATTACAGATGTATACTATTTACTAGGGTTTATAGTGATATATAGTCTCTGTTCATCATTTGAGCAGTAAAATATATTGTTCTGACCCTTCCACTCCCTCCATTTGCCTAAGACTCCAGCCACTTGATATTTTTCC
Source organism: Streptopelia decaocto (assembly GCF_964273445.1). Taxonomy (NCBI): domain Eukaryota; kingdom Metazoa; phylum Chordata; class Aves; order Columbiformes; family Columbidae; genus Streptopelia; species Streptopelia decaocto. The sequence continues at coordinate 9,786,733 of NC_138673.1, read as the reverse complement.
AGTTCTGACATTTCAAACATGCAATGCCATATGTATTGCCACTTTCAGGTAATTATCACATAAAATTAGGCTAGTCTTGTACATGAAACCAGCAATTAGCCAAGGATTGAAGGTCAAAGAGATCTCATTTATAGAGTCTCTGACAAAATGTTAAGTGTAAATGTGTGTCAGATGGTCCAGGATGCCGGATTATATGGGGTCATGACAACGGGGCTGAAGTGTCATCAAGCACGATGTAACCAGTCTGTTGGGCACAGCAGTACAATCTGGGACTTATCTCTTTCAGCCTTATCAGAACCTGTGCTAAATCTAGGACACGGCCTTAGAGGAGTTTCTGCAAAACCAGGAAAACGAATCGCGGCCCGTTGTTTCCCTTGCTAGGACTTGTAACTGGTTTGTTCTTTATTACAGTGCGCTGTGCGTGACAAGCCCGGGACACGGGTGTGCAGGACCCCGTTTCTCCCGTTTGCATGGGGTTCGGGTTGGGACGTGTTGGGACGAGCAGCGAGGGTGGGGGCAGGAGGCCGGTGGGACGTGCCGGGCGCTGGGTCCCGCACCATGGGGCCATCGGTCCCGCTCCAGCTCTGCTGGGAACGTATCAGCCGCCGGCACCAACTCATCACCTTGTAATGCCATCAGCGTGGGGTTATCTGGCCGGCCCAAAGGCATTTGGGACATTAATCAGGTGCTAATTTGTTCAACCTTGGTGAAGATACCGACCTGTGCTGCTGCTGTGCTCGGGAGGGCAGAACCGAGCTCTTGGGGACACTGTGTGGTGGGACCGAGCTCCCTGCCCCAGCACAGCCCAGCAGGGCTCCCTGTCACCTCCACTCGTGTCATGTCCTCAGGCTCCCTGCTCCTCCCCTGCACCGGGAAGGTCCATTCTGTGTAACAAAGTCAAGGAGGCTTCCACCTGCGTGCACCTTCCATCAATTTTCTTTCAGTGTCTGCAGCTGAACTCCCTCACAAACCCGATCCCTCTATTTCTCCCTCCCCCAGTAAAATACTCTCCCACTTGCCACTGCACTTGGGTGCACAGAGACGGAGCACGAAAGCCAAGCCAGAGGCCTGTGCCAGGACTATTGCTGAACGACAAGGAAGGCAACTGCACCCGAAGCAGGTGTCAAAAAAGCCATCTTGCATCATTTTGTTTATTCTCACCGGTATAAATATTTATCCTTCCTTTCTGCCACTCACAAAAGGAGATCACAAAAAAAAGTCTTTCCTTCAACAACCCGGTATGCTTTCCAATGGGATACAACCTCTGCCAGCCCTGCCAGCTCCCCCAGCTCCTTGCTGCAGGTCTCCCCCTGCCCGGCACAAGCACCCGCTCCCCCGGTGGGTTGGTGGCAGCGGCCAAAGGCAGACGAAGCGGGGGGCTCGCACCGTTTTCCTTCAAGTTTTCCTCCCCGCCTCTCCCCTATCCCCCCGTCCCCCCGCTCTCCGAATGCCATCACCTCCTTCGCTTCTCCTCCCCTCTCCCGCTCCGGTTCCCAGCCCGGCGCTGTGTCCTGACTGCCAATGACGCTCTCAGCCTGCTCTGCATTCCGCGGCGGGGGACGCAGCCGCTCCCGGCCCCTCGCCCCCCGCACGACGCTGCGACAACAGACGCGGGCGACTTTCCCGTTTGATCTGAACATGGCGCCAGAGCTTTTCTAATCGCCGACCAACGAGCCGCAGACGCACCGCGCGGCCCTCTCTCCCTTTCCAGCAGGATGCTCCTTGTGCCAACGCACCCGATGGGGTTATTGCAGGTTTGCCCATCCAGACCCGTCCCCGCCGGCACAGCCACATCGAGAACGGCCTCAAACTTCCCTCCGCCCCGCGGCAGCCCCGGCTTGTAACCCCCTCCCCTCCTCGAAGCCCAGGTCGTGGCGGCACTTAGCTAAATTATATAACTGCAAACAAAGTGTGACAGCTTTATTTGTAATTATACTGCATTTAAAGGAACAAGATGAGCTTAATGAGTTAATAAAGTGGCTGCCTGTCAAAGCAAGGGCTGCTTTGCATAGGCGCCCGGCGGGTCCGCGCGGGCTCATGCATATGGAGCGCGGCCGCGGTGCCGCCGGCCATGGCAACGCGCAGGTAGCGGCCCGGCCAGCTGCCCCGTCCCACCAGACTTGTCTGAAGTGAAGACTTGTGAGGAGGGAGCATTTTGTCTGCGCACACTTGACAAAACAAAGACAACTCACTCCTCTGGTTTCATGCCACATTTTTTATTCATAAACAAGCTGTTGGCTGTAAAGACATGATAAAACTCGAGCTCAGAGGAGGCTGGCGAACATTTGAATGCAAATCCTCAGCTGCTACAAATCCGTCCTATTATTCAGCCGACTTTTTTTTTTTGCCTTTCCCCATTTTTGTCTTATGCTAAGCTAGGCAGGATCCCAACCAGAGATATGTGATAAACTCTGGTCAATGCAAAGAAAGGCATCAACATTCAAAGCCTTGCCTGGGAGCGGGAGGCGGGCGGCTCCGGGGGCGAGGGAGCACGAACAAAGGCCGCGGTGCTGCGGGGGCTCCTGCGCGAGGTTTAGCTCGACACGCACAACATCGCCCGTTGTGATCTCTTCTCACCTGTTTTTCTTGCCCTGGCCGGGTCGGTTTCTCCCCGCGGGTGGACGTGGGGAGAGCCCACGGGGGGGGCGCCGACCGCCGGGGAAGCCCCAGCCAGAGGCCAACGCAGCAGCAAACCAACCCCCAGCAAAAGCAGGAGCTTCCCAGCTCCCAGCGGCAACAAGGACAGCTAACGGGGGAAAAAACTGCCAAAAGACACAATACAGGTCGTTTCTGTGAAATAGGAAAGGAACAGTGATTTACTATTTTCCATTTTGATCCCCAAACCTTTCAGCGACGCATGCTTGTTTGCCTGTGCAAATCAAGGGACGAGTGTCTTTGGCCGGTGCCGGTTGTGCCTCCAGGCTGAGAAAATCAAGTCCCAGACTCGCTCCAAGGCTGGTGCGGAGCAGCGAGGAGCAGGGATGGCCGAGCGCACCGTGGGGTGCCCGGGACCGGCGTCTGTCACTTAGACCCAGCTGTGCCAGCGCCCCAAAACCCTGCCTCCCCACTGCTTTAAGTCCAGATGTTGCACAATGCCAAAGGCTGGAGCTTAAGATTGCTTTTAGGCTGGACCTGGCTCCTGGGCAGCCCCCTCTCGTTGCAGACGTTTGTGCAAGTCTTGCAACCCCTGCAGCCCCCCGTTTTCTCAGCTGCGGGGGGCACTGTGCTCCTCCTGCCCACCCCACCGGGGTGAGAAAGGCTTGTGGCCTTTTGCTGAAACACCAGCGACGCACCCAAGCTTTGCCCTTGGCCGTAATAGAGGGAATTTCCTCCGGGAGAAGAAAAAAGTCGAGAGGAGATGCAGTTCAGAGAGAGGAGTTTTGCATGACAATTGGGAAATGAAGAAAATAAGTTAGTAGGAATTCATTTGCATGTGAACGCGAATGGAAAAAAATAAAGATTATTTCTTGCAGCCTCTATCTAATAAATTATTTTGAGAAGAAAATGCAGCAGAGGTCGAGGGAGCGAGCAGGAGGGCTGGGGGTCACTCAGGGCTGCGGTTTGCTGCTCTGGATCCTGACTGATAGGGATATTTGCATTTCTGGGTAATTCTGCAGCAGGAGGAAATCTGCTATCGCGGCTCTACAAGACACCTCGGATCCTCCGCAGAACTGAAACAAGAAATCATTAAACCAAATCCCTTTGCCTCCCTGCAAAACAAATGTGACTGATGCCACATCCTTAGCTGTGTTTCCAGAAACACTGAGCACCAAGGGATTTAATTTCCAGTGGCACCCAAAGCCGGGCCGCACTCGGGGTGTCCCGACACAGGACGTATTTGCCGTTCGTTCAGCTGGCGACGCGGTGAGAGGTGGACGGTGAACTGCGGCTGAAATGACAGCCACGCAAAGCACTCGTAGGAAACGAGTGACCCAAGAAAAATAGCTTTTCATTCTCTGAGACAAATTACAAAGCGCAAACTTTGATTTTTATGAAGGCCCTCATTAAGCGTTCAAGCAGGTTTTTGTAAGTATATGCTGTGCTATGGGCCGGTTGCTAATTGAAGCCCCTGAAATGGCCATTGCTCAGGGCAGGGCTGGTACCAGGTACCAGGGTCCCCTCGCCGGTGGACACGGGCTGAGCAAACCCTCCCTGCGCCCGCAGCGACGTGTGGGTGCCCTCCCAGCACCCATGGGTGCAGGTCAGCACCAACAAGCCCCACTCCCCTGTTGGTGATGGCAAAAATGCCACTGAGGTGACCGCTGGTGGAAAAGGCAAAGCACGGGTGTGAGCGGGGTCATCTTGGAAAACGATGGAAGCGGAGAGAAAAATACCGGTAGATGTTTGTGCCAATTGCTGCGTAGCTGGAAGTACAGGACACGCTTAGATGTGTGTTTAATCTTCAACTTGTGTTAAACCACAGCTTTGTCCCCTTCTACGCTCCTCTTGCCGGATTTCTTAGGGTGTCTATTACCCAGCACTGACGCTCCCTGCCGGGCTGGGGACCGGCTGCTGCCGATGCCGAATCCTCCGGCGCTGGCACAGGCTCCTGCTCCCTCCCGCCGGTTTGGGCACAGCCCAGGTTCCCGGCGTTCGCGATCCGATCAATGCAGGGCCCCTGGTTGTGGACAAGAGGAGAGACTTAATTGTAATCTGTATTGACTGCTCACTGCTTTGTCTGCCAATTTGCATCATGGACTTGTCTGAAACAATGATGTGGGCCTGGCAGGTTCTCTCACAGTAATCCATACCAGCGGGTCAGAATCTCTGAGCACTCGTTAAAGTCCATACATACGAAATGCATGTTTAACTACTGGAAAGATACTGAAGATGCATCTGTCTCAATATTTATTCACCTTCATCTGTAATCTGCTTAAAGCCCAAGAATGTTTTGAATTTTTAGCAGCAGCAGAAGGCCGCTTTCTGCAGTACAGTGTTTCCTGAAGTTTTTATTCTAAAATATTTTGTCATGCTGCCTCATGTCCAAGGAACAGGTGGACGGTAAGGAGGGAGGATGCCCAAAGGGAGTGAACTCGGTCTCCTGCACCATTAAGTTCCAGCTTACTGGACACTTGCAGCTTTTCCTTCTTTTAAAGCTGAACTTTTGTGATTGAGAAAAAAATCCCTCAGTGTATTCTGGGTAAAGCTCTTCGGAGTTCCCCTTATTTCCACTTCCATTTATCCCTGGGTTTGTAGCTTTGGCAAGAGCAGCTCTGTGTCCTCGCTGCCCGTGTCTGCCGTGGGTGATGCCGGCGCCGAGGGGCACACGCGGTGCCATGGTCCGTCCCGCGAGTCCCCACCGTGGTGGCACAGGGGACCAGAGGGACGTCCCCAGCTGTGGCCACTCATGGACCCCCCAGATCCGCCACCGAGCTGGATAAAGGCTTCGATCTGCGATGCTGGGCCAGCGCCACAACCCCGCCTTGTACAGCCGCTGATTCCTGATGCACAGAGCGTGGCAGGGGAACAGACGCGCGTTTGGGTTAAATGTGGAGCTGACAAAGACATCGCTCAGCTCCAAAGCCCAGCCCGAGCGTGCACTTCCACAGATTTTGATAATGCAGCGTGTCAGCTGCCGTGGAGATTGAGTGATTAGGCTGGGGACACGGACACTTGTCTGCACTTCATCTGAGCTTTGCTACCGTCTGCCTGCTTGTCGGCGGAGGTTTAGGGCCGTGGAGAGGGTGCAAGCACATGTGTGTGAGTGTGCACAGCTCTGTGTGTCCGTGCACACCTCTGTGTATGTGTGCACAGCTCTGTGTGTCCGTGCACAGCTCCGTGTGTCCATGCACACCTCTGTGTATGTGTGCACAGCTCCGTGTGTCCGTGCACAGCTCCGTGTGTCCATGCACACCTCTGTGTATGTGTGCACAGCTCTGTGTGTCCGTGCACAGCTCCGTGTGTCCGTGCACACCTCTGTGTATGTGTGCACAGCTCCGTGTGTCCATGCACAGCTCCGTGTGTCCGTGCACACCTCTGTGTATGTGTGCACAGCTCCGTGTGTCCGTGCACAGCTCCGTGTGTCCACGCACAGCTCCATGTGTCCATGCACAGCTCCGTGTGTCCGTGCACAGTTCTTGTGTCCACGCACAGCTCCGTGTGTCCGTGCACAGCTCCGTGTGTCCATGCACAGCTCCGTGTGTCCGCGCACACCCCTGTGCATGGCCATGCCCTGCGTCCTGGTGCTGACTCCGGAGCAGCTTTGGCTTCCTCACGTTTGGGTGACAATTTACAGCCACCCGTGACCCCGGCCGTGCTCGTGCCAAACACTCCGTCCAGCCAGCGCTGCCTGGACCATGACTCCGGCCCATAAATGTGATGGATGGGCAGCCGCAGGGAGAGACGCTGCCTCTCCCATCAGCTCATCACACCAGATGGACTGTCTGCTACTGCAGTGACGGGCTGGGGCGGCAGCCGGGTGACCAGGGCACTGCCCACCTCCCTCCACTGCCTAACTAGCTGGTTACACCGGGTTTACTGCCTGCCAAGAGGAGCCCAGTATGGGATGGCAGCTCCGAGAAATACAAATATGTAAAATAATGTTTTCCCCAGCTACAGTTTTCATACTCCAGCGTGAAGAAATGGCCTGCTCATCCAGCAACCGTAGAAAATCTCAATTTCCCACATAAAAATATTAGTGACTGGCTTAAAATATTAACATGTGGATCGCATTGCCCTCAGAAGCTGTGGGATCGGAGTTTAGCATCAGCAGTTAGACACAGATATGGAATTAAAAATGTAAGCAGTGGCTTTTCAGGCCTTATTACTGCAGCGGGGAGGCCCCGCAGGACGGACGGCGGAGGGAGGGAGGAGCGGGGCGCTGGGCTGGGCTTTGGTGCTCCGGCTTTCGCTCCCTGCTGCCGCCCCCCGGGCTGAGCGGAGCTGCCGCAGCCCTGGGTCAGGCTGTTTTGCACACCGGGTGACAGAACCCTGTTTATGGGACAACGCGCCCACAGGTCTGGTGCCACCCGGGCATGTCCCGCATGGCCCCATCCCTCCTGCTCCAGCACCCGGGGGTGACGCTCTGGCTTTAGGGTGGCTCTAGGGATATATCCAGCTTGGGGCTGGGCATGTGTCCCCAGGATGTTCCTATCCCTCTGCCCATGTGGGAATGCCATGGGGTGAGGCTGCACACATCCCCATGTCATTGTATGGGCACCCAGCCCCGGACCTGGCGACGCCTCTAGGGGCTACTGTAATACAAATAATGCATAATTACAATAATATTAAACCGGTAAACAACAGATAGTCTGCAAGCCCTACGCAGAACGACACACGTAAAACCCTCCCGAGCACAGAGACCTCTTTCCCTGCAGGTTTGGGCTCAGCTCATCTCACACGCCAGCACCACCAACGCGTCGGAGCCAGCGCGGCGAGCGCCCGAGCGCGGCCCCGAGCCGCCCCGGCAAGTTGGGAAGAGCAGAGTTTGGCAGAAGGTTGGCGTCAGAAACAAAAAAACTGGCCTAAATTATTATTCCACCCATAGCCTTCACAAGGAAAATAGAAGCAGCAGATTGAGGCCTGTTTTCATATTTGATAGGGAACCAGATAAATGGCAGGCAGCTTGCTCTGATAAGGCCTTGCTCTGGGCATAACCTCTTTCTCTGAAAGCCTCTTACTATGCATAGAGTCAGGCTATCTGTGCAGCTGCACCTTGACACAAATATATCTGCACCCAAGATGAACCAATTCCCCCAGAAATTACAGGAGTGGGATTGCATCTGGGGAAGGGGCCGCAGCCACTGCTTTGCCGCCTTCTTTTTTTTAACGTTACTTTTTTTCCCCCCAAGTAGCTTCTCAGACAAACGTTTTTCCCTGATTCGCCCTTTTCCCTTTGCATCGCCCTGTCCCCTGTGCCAGCAGAGCGCAGGGAGGGCGATGGGGATGCGGGGAGGGCGATGGGGACGCGGGGAGGGTGACGGGGATTCGGGGAGGGCAACGGGGATGCGGGGAGGGTGATGGGGATGCGGGGAGGGTGATGGGGACGTGGGGAGGGCGATGGGGACGCGGGGAGGGCGATGGGGATGCGGAGAGGGTGACGGGGATTCGGGGAGGGCAACGGGGATGCGGGGAGGGTGATGGGGATGCGGGGAGGGTGATGGGGACACGGAGGGCGATGGGGATGCGGAGAGGGTGACGGGGATTCGGGGCGGGTGATGGGGATGTGGGGACCGGGGCTGACAGCTGCCACAGTGCTGCTCCCCTGCCCTTTGGCAGGAAAAGGGATTTGACCCTCCTGAGCAACCTCACACTTGAAAATCACCCCCAAATGTTCCTTATTTAGGGGGAGCAGGAGCTGGGGTGATAGTGATATAACCTGGGAGTTCCCAGGCACGAGCAAACGCGAGATGCTGTACAACACCCGCGTGCCAACCACCCCGCCTTGGGTGCTTCTATTTCCCAAACCCCCTCTCCTTTTCAGCAGCACTGGCTCTTAGGTACCAAATTACTTTGGGAAGCGGATCTTGGCTCCAAACGCATCAGAGCCACATTTTCTAACGGTCCCCATGCAAAACACAGGCCGTTCCCATTAACGTCCAACGGCAGCTGAATGTCCTCTGAGTCCTTGGCAACTTCCCTCTGCTGCACTTTGGGAGCCACAGCAAACGTGTCTGATGTGGTAAATGTGTCTGCAGGGGGAAGGAGAGCTGGCTCGGGGCAGAGGGACCCAGGAGCAGGAATGAGGAGGCGGGAAAGGCTTCTCCCATCTCTGCGAGCGGAGCCTCTGCCCTCCGGCACAAGGAGAACCACCCTGAGCACCGCGACTCCCGAAGGAGCCAAAGGAAACCACAACACAAGTTGGTTACAAAGACTTGGGAGAAAAGGAAGAGAGAGAACCAAGGAGGCAGCCAGGCTGAGTATTGAGCAGTTTATGACCAACCCCATATTAATTTCCCGGCTGTTAACAGACACAAGCAATGTCCCCGTTACCAACACCACTATTTCTTCCTTTTTTTTTTTTTTTTTAACCAGGAGGGACTCTAAATTAGTTTCCCAGCTGCATGGCCACTTTAAAGACTTTATCCTAATGTTCTGTTTTGCAGTGACATGAGCTCTATCATCATAAGAAGAACAAATCAGCAATTAGTCTGCGAGAGGCACTGCGGCGGAGGCGGCGCGGCCCCCGGCCAGAGGCAGAGGGAATCCTTTACAATGAAAAGCCCCCGGGAGAGCCGGGACCTGGACCTCGTGATGATGATTGATGCTGGCACTGCAGAGACGCACCACACCTCCCCAGAAAATTAAAAGCCTATTTGGTACGGTACTAACAACACATCACATTGATATTGTCTCATTACCCATCAGCACAGGGTCCTCGCCTTCCCGTTTGTATGGTGTTAGGGGAAAAAACCCCACAGGACAAGCACTCTGCTGCTTTTTTCCCTCATCCATCCCAGAACATGCCTGGAAAACCTGAAAGTGAAGGTTGGGCAGATTCAAAGCCCTTGCACCTTTCCTTGTACATCACTATTATTATTATACGGGTTTATGTCTCAGCTAAAAGCTGGGGTGCGCAGGCTGGATGCTGCTGCACGGCCCTGGGGCAGCTCTGCCCGCATCCCTTCTCCTCCCAGGCTGGCACTGGCGCTGCCGAGCGGCCGTGCCAGCACCGGCGCTGAGCACCACATGCCCAAACCACCCCGGGGCTTTGCACGAGGCCACGTGAAGGAGCCATGTGAACGGGGACACAGCTCGTGCTGCAGACGGAGCGTGGGGGGCGAGGAGGGGGCGCTCGGGGCAGGGACGTGGGGAGGCATTCGCAAAAGGGGCAGATTTCATCTCAACGCCGCGGTTGCCGAGGCGCAACCGGCCTCGCTGCCAATTGGGAAGGGCCATAGGTAAAAAAAGTGAAATATTAGAGCTTCGGGGTTTCCCTGCCCCCACCCCTTCCAAACTGGCATCTGTTCCATGTTGGGCTGGAGCAGCAGATGCCTGGTTGCAGCTAATGACAGCAGTAGTCTGTTAACAGATGCCACGTATCTAGCAACAGCCTTTGTCTGATCAAAACACCGGGTGCTGATTTAGCTGTAAACGCAGCGGGACCAAGGCCTCTGCCTCCCGCAGCCCGTGGGTCCGAGCGGGAGCAGCATCCCTGCTCCTGTCCCCGTCCCTGGTGCAGAAGAGACGTGGCTCCGGGGGCTGGCGGGACCCGAGCGTGCAAACCCACGCACCCCACGCACGGACCGGGCAGCTGCCCCGGAGGAGCAGCCCTGGGTTCTGCACCAGCACTTTGCTGGGTGCCAAACACAGAGGAGGAACAGTGCAGGGGAAGCACCGGCTGCAGCCGCCCCGCTCCCCGTGCTGTCCCTGCCCCATTCCCTGTGCCATCCCTGCCCCGCTCCCCATGCTGTCCCTGCCCCATGTGCGGGCAGGAGGATGCAGGAGGATGCAGGAGCCACGGCCGTGCCGGCTCTTCCCTGCCCCGGTTCTCCCCATCTCAGTCCGGCTGCTGCCATTTCATAGAATCACAGAACGTCCCGAGTCGGGAGGGACCCACACAAATCATTGCGTCCAACTCCCGAGCAGAAACGGCTGAAGAAAGGTGAGGTATCTCCAGTGCTGGATGTGTGCCCAAAGCACCGGGCTTGTGCGGGGGCTGCAGGGGGGTCCCACCACCCTAAACCCCACAGGCATTGACTGAAGAGAGCAAAGGCTCCGTCCTGCACCCATGGGAGTCCCGAGGGCTGCACTCAGCTCCGGATCAGGTCCTCAGGGTGCAAACACATTCATTTTTCAAGGCTCCTTCCCATTTACATTTCCCCAGCCCCACCAGAGATAGGCCACATTAAACATCAAGGGGTCCATTCTCCAGCCCACGGGCTTCTGCCTCTCCTGGTGCCATTACCGGCAGCGACAAGCCCGTATGCAGAGCACAGCAGATCCCTAATTGCTGAACAAATTACATGTTTAAAATCAAACCTGTCTCTGGGAACCAGGAAAACACAGCGCTACCCACAATGGAGAACTTCTGTGCTGCTTCGGAAAATATTTAAATAACAAGATTAATACCCTTTCCTTCAAATTAGTTAATAAAAATTGATTTCTCTTGGTACTGAACACTTGTTTCCACCAAAGCCACCTTTTAGGGGTACTTGCAGCCTCCTCATACAAATCAAGCTTGAGGCCTGGCCAGATTTCTTTGGTGTGATCTTGCCCTCCCTGGGGCGCCCACGCTGTCCATGGAGAGCTCAGTGCGAGTCCAGGCTCCACAGAAGCCACTGCACAGTATTTCCCAGAGGAGGCACGGGACTGGGATCCAGAGGCGCTTGATCCCGAGGTAGACCTGGCATCCCCTCCCATGCAAGGAGACCCTTCCAGCCACCCTCCTGCTGCACGGACAGGGAAACTGAGGCAGACCGCCCCTGCCGCCCACCCTGAGCCGCCTTCTCCCCTCGACATTTCTATTTCCTCGCACTTATTGCCCTGCCACACCGGGCAGGCAAGGACAACACGGTGAAGAACCAAATGAAGAGACTTCTTAACCAACACACAGAAGCCGAAAAGATAATTAAATGACAAGACTTATCAGCCCCTGCGGGGCATTTCCATTGTATAACAGATTAAAAATTGTTTCCTTTCCAAAGAAAAAAACAGTCGCTGATCTACCTTTCGCTTGAATCTATTAGACAACTCATCTGAAACAAGTTTCACGTTTTTTAATTCGACCAGCTGATCCAATCCCCTCCTTTTGATTTCCCCAGATGGCAGGAGCAGCTGGAATGGAAAATCCTTCCCCGCCAGCACCGCAGCATCACCTGCCCATGGACAGCTCGGCGCGGCGCCCGGGCCGAGCGGAGGGAAGCGCCGCAGACAGCGCTGGAA